>NC_142207.1:31361569-31514418 GCF_049639895.1 Pseudopodoces humilis | reverse complement strand
TCTTATAATCAAGGTTTTAAATTTCCTGTTTTCTCCTGGGCACATTGAAATCATTTGCTTCAGTCCCTCAATAGCATTTTTTCAGTCAAGATAAATCACACTGGAAAAGAGTGAAGTGGGAAGAAAAGCGGAAGAGGGCACATAACTGTGCTGCCCACAGGGGTGATCCCCAGCTGAGACCCTCTTTGCTCTTCCCTCCCTCTTCCAGCAGAGAGAAGGTGCAGTCCTCAGCTCAGAGGCTGCCTGTTAACCAGGTGGGAAAGCATCACGAGACATTTAGTCTTACCTCACATAAGAATCTTAAATTTCCAAGGAAGTGCAGAGCTCTTAGGACTTTGTCATTTAAACCCTGACTGTGTGGGGCGAGAGCACAAATGTCTGTTCTGCCATCAGCCCCACAGCTGTTCCTCCCACTCAGGTGTTTCCAGTCCCTCTAAAACTGACTCCTGGCAGCCAATTAATTACCTGCTGGGAGGACACCATTTTTTCCACTCACAAAGGGAGCAGTTGCAGTTGGAGAAGGAGCTGGGGAATGGCTGGGCATGTCAGAAAAAGAAAGAAAGTGAATATATTTTATAACGGATATTACCGGTAAGGAGATTTAAAAATTGAGCTAAGTGCTTGGGATGGGATGCTAAAGCATTTTTTCAAGTATTTATATCTCACCAAAATAAGATATTTGTTTGTTTTATGAGTGTGCACTGGTATAAATGGAATTATTGTAAAATGACATTGTTTGAATAGCTGATGTAGTTATTTGACTTATTTTTTCAGAATTTAGGTTGGAAGGTTTCAGTGACTTCTCCGTATGTTATCAAAACTTGAAAAATTCTTTCCTGTAGGTTCCCTTCCCCTTCCAATTTTGCAAAAGCAAAAATGACTAAGAGGAATCCTTGGAAATATTTAGATGTGTAGTTTTTGCTTTAGAAAAAAAGCCTTCCTTTTGGGAAACATGAAGTGTCTAAAGGTTAATTCTTGCTTAATGCTTAGGCCGAAAATTTAAGCTAAAGAAGCTATGTTTACTCTTTGTTTAAATGTCTCTGTATCTGTCTATAATTGTGCTATTACTGTTAGTATGTCATAAAATTCTTGAGGCACAGGGGTGAACAGATGAAGAGGTCAGAAACAGTAAATTGATCTCATTTTTTAGGCAGCTGAACCTCTGAGTATTGAAACTATATATACAAGTCATACTGTTTGTATTAAGATACACTAATCCTGAAAGATGTGATTAAAAATGTACCCCTTTTATATTTTTTTGAAACTGTATCAGAATCTCTTGTGTTGTCTGCCACAATGGTTTACATTTGTAGCTGATTTAAATGTGTTTAAGCTTTGAAGTTTCCTTGTTGCCTATATTTCTTCATATTTTTTTGTTGGCTGACATGTGTGGAAGTTCATGCAATATGTTTTTGGTAGACTTTTTGTAGAATGCCAATAATTTGTACTGACTGACTTTCCTCTAAACTTGTCTCAAACTGAGACAGCTAGAAAGCAGTAAAGATAAAACAAATGGCCATAAGAGCACACCCTGCAGCACCTCTAGCTCTACTATTCTTCTACATTCTGTTTACCCTGCATTTTTAAGAGTGAGGTACTAAGATGAGGGCATAATTGTGAGAAGTGTGCAGGTGCTCGTTTCTCTGACCTCTGCATGCAGGTGATGAAGCTGACTCGTTAAGGATGTATTAAGAAGCCCTGTGTCAGGCCAGCAGTCTCTCTCTAGGAGTGGCAAATAGATGCTGCCACAGCTTGTGCACCTGGCCCCTAACTGCAAATCGTTCCCATTTGTGCTGCTGAATCCATTGGATTACGATGAAACTATTTGTTCTATTTTTTGTCTTTGTAACATTTACCCAGTTTAGTTTTCACAAAAGACTTCATTTGCTATTTTTCCTAAGCTGAACCAAAGGTAAATCTGTTTGTTATGGCAGAAATTTGATCTACTGTATGTTTTATGTGTTTATGTTTAAGAAATTGTCTGCTGAACTATGTCTTTCTGTGTGTACCCTGATTTCTATTGTGGGTTTAGAGGGCTGCAAATAGTAGTTTTACATGGAAAATATACTTCATTGCCAACACACACATGTTTTTTGAATCACTTGAAAGTTTTATGTAAAACTGCATGTTTCACTTGTCAAGCTGCAGATATTTTCATATCTACTTGTGTTAATCAATTTAAATAAGCAATGATAGTCAAGCTGGTTGTGAATCACCCCTAAGTTCTAAAGCTAGTAATTCTTGCCAGGGTTTAGCCATGAAAGTTTTCTGGGCCAAATTGATTACCAGCTTTATATGCTCAACCAAGTTCAGTTATAGGCAGGAATTTGTTAGTTTTGTCTGAGTTTGAGTTCTTAATTAATTTTTAATATCTGTAACTGAATCAGTCAATGTTATCGCTAAGAAAAATCTGGAGCTGAAGTAATCTGACTTGTCCATAATTAATTTTTATGCACATTCAGCTTGTTCCATTTCTTGCTTTTTGCTCCGTGAACTTATTTTATCTCTCTTATAGTTTGTTTCTTTTGCATTCTGTTTCCTAATCACTTTAATATACCCACCCTTCTATTTTTCACTTTATTTTTATCTGTATTTGGTTACTTATCCTCTTTTCTGTCTTACTGCAGAACTGAGCATCCATAGAAGAGTTGCATTTCTTTACCTTTTTTTTCCTCCCTGCTCTGGTTTCTCTTGCTGTAACTTGGTGTGGATGCTTATGTACATCAGAACCCTGCTAATGTGATAACATGTGCTGACTCACTGCAGAAGCTCAGGATCAGCTTTCCATAGTCCCAGCTGGTTTTATGGAAGAACAAGTTACGGCTTTGGCATTGCTTTCCTATGTTTCCTGCTGGTATATGGATCCAGCACCATTAGTTGCCAGTGTAATTTACAAGAGAAGTGCCTTTTGTCAGAAAACTGCGCAACAGAGGCTGTTTAGAACAGTTATGTTCTAATTCTGTGTCTCAGGTTACCCACTAATTATTAGATCCAGAAGATAGCCTGGCCTTGGGGATATGTAATTCCTTCTGTGGTGAAGAGAGATCAGACTTTTCCCAGATTAGGAATACTCATGAAATGATACTCACTGGAAAATTAATTTCTCATGTATTGCAAATAAGGCCTTCTTTCCTTCTCCCTGACTCCAGCAACAGTGGCAGTTTTTGGAAGGATTATGTAAGGCCAAGTACTTGGTTGTTAGTTCTCTGCATTTTTTCTGGTCTTTGAGTAGCTCTTAATTAAAGAGGTTGATTCTTTCTAGCACAAGTAACTATTGATGTAAAAGACGATATTGCAATTTGGAGAGCTGTGTGAAATGGACTATGTCCCTGATGACAAGCAACTTTTAAGAAATGTCATATGTTAAAAAAAACTCTGATAGCAGAACAAAGATTCTTTGGAATATAATTCTGTGGAATATCTTGATTTTTCATTTTTAAATCAATACTGCACCTGGTAGTGTAATATAAGTGGTCCTATTCTAAAGAATGGGAAATTGAGATAGTGAGTGCAGGCCTGTCACTTGACTGAATAACTTGGGGAAGAGCTATGTGACTTGAACAAGTCTAAACAATTCATAATCGGAACTACTGAAACAGCACTACCTTTCCCTTGAAGGGCATCCAGATTAGTCTACTACTTGTCCTAGAGTTTTAAATCTTAACAATTTTCAAGTTATGTTTAGAAAGTTTATTAAGAAATATACTCCCTTTAAGCTTCACCGTTTTGGTTGATATCCTCTTGTTTCATCACAGCTAAATTTAACCATTGCCAGCCAATTATTTCAATTTCTAGCTAAAACTCAAGTTTTCCTGTCACATTCCATGTCATGTTAATGGTGATAGATGCCATCTTTCCCATATTAATTTTGAAATCATGCGACCATTAGACCAAAAAGTCTAATTTTCATAAGGAATATTTGCCTGCAACAAATATCAGATAGCCATAAAATGTTTTTATTCTATATTTTCCTCTCGGCTTCCTTTTGTCAAGCTGGCTGGATAAGAGTTATTTCAGTTGTAATTAGACCAGTATTAATCATGTCCTGTCATTTCTATTCCCTCAAGAATACTAGAGGAAAAGAACATTAGACAGACATGGAGCAATGAGCGCTGGCTGCTCCCTGAGAGAGGGTGAGCCAGGAGATGAGGGTGGTTAAGCAGCCAGCAGCACCCGAGTGAGGGGAACAGAGGGCAAGCACAGCCTGGGGATGGCCAGGCAGCGCTGCTGGGCACATTGGGCTGGATACACAGGACCCAGCATGAGGCAGGGGCTGGGCTGTACCCCAGCAGGAGGTGCAGCTCAGGTCAGGGGCTGATGGTAGAGGCTCAGCTGAAAAGCAGCTCCCGTGGGAAGGGGCTTTGGCCCAGGCTGTGCAGGAAGGGAGGGGGACAGCCTGGACAGGCTGCAGCTGCACTCCCTGCCTTGGCCCTCAGCCCGGGCAGACAAGCCTCCAGGACAGACCCTCTTAGGGCCCTTCCATACGCTTTGCACTCTTTAAACTTGTAAGAGCTGCTGAATACTGATATATTTTCTTATTCCATTCTCTGGTAAGGTTTCTAAATCCTTATTTAGAATCATGACCCTTTTTTCTTTAAACTACTGGAGCCTGAAAATCTCGACAAAATCCTGTAGGTTGTCATGTGTGTTCATGGGACTTGGACTTTTCTTCTGTGCTTTATCTCTTCCAAGTTCATTGCTATATTTTCCTGTTGCACTGATGCTTGAAGCGTTGTCACCTGAGGTATGACCCATGCCAAATGACATACGTAATTTGTCTTTTGTTTATTCTGTGCTGTTCTATTTTATTGATATTTAGTAGGGACATCTGTGATGAAATGTCACCAGCCGTGCAGAGTAATAAAACCATAATGCAGGACTTGTTTTCTCCCCTGTGTTATGTTTAGTTCCATGAGATGCCTTTCTTGTAGCAAGGCTGCCTTAAAATTGTTGTGTTCACAGTTCTCCTTGCTTCAGGTCTGACAAAGTGTTTTTATAGAACTTTGTAAATTGAATGTCTGAATTGATTCGGGGTGAAAGCAGCATATAGAGAAAGAAGGTTTTATGTTTTTTAACCCTGTACATTTTAGGCTTTTAATTATACTAGCTATTCTGGCATAAATAAGTGTGAGTAAGAAAATGGGGTGCATGTGGGAAGGCTGTGAGCACCAGGGAAGGCTGCTGAAGCCGGGATTTCAACTATCTACCTGCTGGGTGCCTGGCTCATTAATTTTGAAGTATTTAGTGCTAGTACCAGTTTAAAGTACTCCTTCCATCTATCAACTCTGCTGTTGCTGCTTCTTCTGTTGATGGTGTGCCAGCGCTTCTGTCAAAATCAGCTGGCTTAAGGGGATCAAGGACTGGAGGGAGAGCAGGAATACCTTGTGATGATTTCCCTATTATTTCCTCTTGTGAACCTGTGTGTCTGGAATGTACCAAATTAACCATGGAAGCACTTATTTTATGTTCTGCATGGGAAGAACATATCAGAAGCCAGTTACAGGATCTTAATATTTCTGATGTGAAATAAAAACTGTTTAGGAGAAATATGAAGAATCAATCAAATTCTTTTCAGTGCTTTCTAAATCCATTTGCTTTTACTTAGTCTGATGTTTTAAATGTGACTACTGTCACATTTCTTACAAAAGTAAATAGTGCAGCAATTAAAACATATTTCTATTCCCTGCTTGTTTTAACCTTCTCCACAGCAGCTGGTATTTGCTGTAACTACAGAACTTGTGTTAAAACAATTTTGTGTCTGCCACCTGTCATTCTTATTTTTTCCTTCCACATTGCACACATAATTTCTTTTTTTCTTGATACAAACACTGTAAATCTTCTGGATTATATTTCTCCTTGTGTAATATAAGGCTGGTAACTCTCTGAGATTGTATTTCTCATGCAAAGTAAGACAGAATCATACCCTGCCAAAGAACAAAAAATTCACCATATTTTACTAGTGGCATAAATTCTCAAGCTGTCTGGTAAGAAGCTGACTTATTAAGGCTGTAAGTTTCTTTAAAAAAGGGTGTTTGGAAGCTTTCAGTAATTCGGTGCACAGCACTTGATACAATTGTCTGTCCTTTTATCTGTATAAACAGTTTTATAACTTCAAGGGTGAGACAAATGGGGATTTAGTCCTGCAGTTCCAAGTTCCTTTGCTATTGTTGGCTCCCTGCCAGAGCAGCATGGAGTAAACATGCAGGATTTGTCTCCTTATTTCTGGCATTTGATAAAAGTGGCTCCAAACTGATTTTTGCAGCTAGCAAGCATTTGATGACCCACTGAAATTCCTAAATTTGTATTCAGTGGCCTATGGAATTCTTAATGGAGAAACAGTATGGATTTTCTTAGACTTGCATTGTCAGAGAAGGTGATTACTGCCTGTTAATTTTACTCTGACCCTATCTAAACATTTTAGAAGGTCAAAATAATTCAGCAAACTCTATTACAGTAAAGCAAATCTATTTCATGTTTTTACCACATGCATAAATCTTTTTCTTAGTGTATTACAAGAATCATTTGTCCTGCCATAAAAATTAGCTAGCTTTATGCTTTTCAGCTTTTGTGGAGTATTTTTAGAGCCTAAGCATTATACAAAAACAGTAGAGAAAATTGAAAAAGAACCTAGAAGCAGACATTCAGACTCTCCCGTGCAATAATGAAATTTCTAGATCATTATGATATTCATAACTTCTACAATATCCCTAAAATTGTATTGCCTACCTGTGAACAGCCAATACATAAGTTGATTTTTCACTGAAACACTGGAAATATGACCAGAATGCATAAAATAATAGATCAAAATGAGATGGTACTGATTTGATTTCTCTTTTCAGTAAAGTCACTTCAGGCTAATCTCTTTTTATTATGGAACACCTGGAAGTCAGGCGTTCCTCAATTTTTACAATTTACTTAAATAGCAAAGGATTAACAATAAATATTATATATTTCAAACTGCAATCAGCCTCAACTCCTCACTCTAGAAACAATTCCTTTGACTGTGGTGAACTGTCAAAAAATAATTCTGTGCATCAAAATGAGAAATTTGTCACACAATCATTATCAATTGCCAGCTGCTTCCATGACTGAGAACATGTTTTTCATTGGCCATTCAAGACTGGACATGCACACAGATAAGTCCTCTCCATTGTTCCCTTTCCACAGAAAAACCAACCACCACCACAAAAAAACCCCAAAAAAACCCAATAAACAACCCCAAACAATCCCACACCACCTAAAAAGCTTTGATTTCTTTCACTGTGCATTGTTGAAATAAAAGAATGTGTGTTCCTCCACTGATTCAATGTAGCATTTAAAGGCACCCTGTGCTTCAGAAGTGCAAGGGTAAACAATATCTCCTTCTGAATGCATCCAAAGGAATGGCTAATACAAACATGTTCAAGTAAAGAAATGCTTAAAACAGCTATTTAAAATCTACTGAAATCATGTGCATTTTGTTTTATACTATTCAAGTGGATTTCAGGAACTCATGTCATAGTTTTGCACAGGAATTCTCTCCCAGATAACATATACCTTGCCTCTTTATACGAAGTAATTTAGGCAACATCCTTTTTCATCAGAGAGTTCCACAGGATTCACTTTTTTGACCAATATTTAACATTCATATAATTACCTCAATTCTACCTTTGAAGTCTTACCTTTAAAAATCCAGTATATCTTTCAAATCAATTAGTCCCTTACCATCAACTTCTTATTAAGCAATCATGAATAAATAATTCAAATTTAGTATTTCAACAATTCACTTGGACCCACATGAGCAATAAAAACCTATTGCCTTGAATCCAAAGGGATAGTGTGTCATGCCCATGAGTACTTGGCCTATCTACTCCCAACAGGGGCAGCCAAAAGCTAGATAGGAACATTTTCTTTTTTGTTTTTCAATTTAAAACCAAATTCTGCCCATTCACAGTAGCCAGTTCTGAAGCAGATGGCCAATAACAAAGCATGAATAAAGCAACAATTTGATAATATCAAATCTACAATTTTCCACTTTGTTTTCTGTGTACCAAAAAAGTGGCAGATTAGACGTTACAAATCCATGCCAAACAGCTTAAGACAAACTCCTGATGCTAACAAAAAGACACTTATTCTCAAGATCTGATTAATTACCAGTACATAATTTTAATGTTTCCCTGGACATTCTGTCATCACTGTCTTTTCCTAGTCATGCTGTTAATATCTATTCCCCATGGCACTGCAGTTCCTTTGTTGCACCCAAGAGAAGCTCCCACTGATACTTACAGAGATCAACCCTAAGGGCAGTTCCTCAGTGCAGTTTCTTGAGATTACCCCAGCTGAGGCACTGTTTCTTTTAATTTGTTTTGTACCACTTTTCAAAAAAACAATATGTGAAATCCAGTTCTATATTCAGGCCAAAGAATAAAAACTAAGTCTTCAGCCACCCATCTTTAGGCATGGAGAGATAAAAAGATAAAATTTTTCTAAGGAAAAGACCTGTGTAAAAGAGCTGAGACTTAAAATGTAACTGTCATTCTATTAGAATTTGTGTCTAAGTAGGACTCCAGTTGTTCTAAGAGTACAACACAATTAGTTTCATGTTTTGCTTGAATTCATCATTGCTGCTTCATATAACTTCTGCATAAAAGCACAATTAGGAAAAAAAATCACTTTTGACTGAGAAATAGTATTTCCCTCTAGAAGAAAGACACATCAATAGCTAAGTTGCAAACTCATACCGAAAAACTTAACACTCTGCTTCAAACTGAAAAACCTTGTGTTTCTTAGAAGCTGTTGGCCTAAAAACACCTGCACAAGTCATCCAGGTGCCAACAAACAGACAAGCAGAGTACAATCTGCGAGGCAAGATCTGGGAGCCCCAAAAAAATGAAGGGTGAGACATGAAACTTTATTAAGAGCAAAAGGCAAAGCTTAGAGCTGGCTCATATTGCTAGGTTGTCGTAGTTGGCACTGGCAGGAAGGGATTTCACTTTTTATTGGGCAACAGCTTATATTACAGAGGCTTTATGGACTACTATGTATAGGAAGCTATGGCAGATTCCATCAGCAGAAGTTGATACAGAGCCAGCCTCCAATTTTACACTTTGCCAGAAGTCAAGAGACATCAGACACCTACTGACAAACAGCAAGTCTTTAGAAGCTTTAATGCACTTAAACTCGCCACCGCTTGTGAGATGGTTTATCTCTTTTGGAAGTATAAGAGACATTTATGGCTCCTCAAGACAGTACTTTACAAATTCTAGCAATTCTACTTGCCTTTCAGTCTATATTATTGTGTTTGTGCAAATAATACAAGCTGGTGATTGACAATATTTCCACTATGTATTTATTTTGTTCAAATTCACAGAATTGCTTGTTTGTTCATGTTTCAGAAAGTAATTAAGTATTGGACCTCATAATAACAGCAGAAAGAATGGGATTCTTTGCTCAAAGAGGACTTCCTGTCACCAGGAAATTAAATGTTTCTTCTGGCAGACAGTAAAGTACACACAGAAATAAAAATTAATCTGTAGGCTTAAACTTACATGCTTTCTCAAAGTTAATTAAGAAGGAAGGTTACCCAAGGTTCAGTGAATGAGGCAATGCCAACTTAGGAAGTGATCTCAACTTAGGAGAGCAAAAATACAAAATTTCAATTGTTAAACAGATATACTAGATTCTCGTACCCTCTGATTTTTGAAATTGTAACTCTGAATTTCTATATGAACACAGGTGAGGTTTACACAGAGAAACACTCTCCCAGTTTTCTCTTGAATTGAATTGAAAGAGAAAATTGGAGGAGGGCAGAAGGTGGAAGACAACCCAGGCTGAGAAAGCTTTGCCTTTGCTAGTTTAGCAGCACCATGTCAGAGCAGTTATGCTTGATTCTAGTCCTTCCAAAAATCCAGTTTACTCAGGATGTCAGTTTGCCACTTCAGAAATAGGAATGCTATATTCTGACCTTGCTGGGATGCTGGATAAACTGTAATGAATTTCAGAAAGCCATTCTGATGCTATGGCATTGGCCGAACTTGTTAGATATAAAGAGCAGTGCTGTTTTCAACCAAGTTTAAAAATTATAGATAATGGGATTCACATAGGCAGCTTCCATAGGAAAACCATGAAAATTTAGTTGTGTTTATTGAATCCAATTAACAAAAATGATGCAAAAGCATAAAGAACCGAAAAAAACCTCCTGATCTTTACCATTTGTATGATAAATATTTTGTAAAATTTGGCAGTATCTGACATTTGAATGAGGATGATTGCAGGGTGAAAAATTGAGGGAAATTAGAGACACTTCTTTCAAGCCTGTTCCCCTGATGTCCTAATTACATTCACAAAGTTAATCTTGTGTTTAACCTGAATGGATTCTAAACTAACATTTGTTGAAAGACATGTAGGGCTTAGATTAGGAAAAAGCGAAAGATCATCATATGGCTATCAACTATGTATTAACTTTATTAGGATGTATTTCCTCATGAGATTTTGTAGTTGATTGTAGGGCAAGACCTGTAACCAATTCTCTTTTGTCATTATTAATATATTTTTGGCTTCTTATAATGAACTTTAACCTGATAGCAAAACCAGACTATTTTAAAAAAAAATTTTTTTGAGAGCAAACCATACAAATGCTTATAAGAGTGCCTTATGATTTCAAAATAAGATCCATTTTTAAATAAAAGTACTTCTCACAGTATTTTCCTATCCATTTCTACAAGTGGACACTACACCTTTTACATGCTGTATCTCATGTTATTTGCTCAGGCTGGAAGCATTGGGAGATTGTTTTGCAATAACTTATGTTTGGCTTAATCTAATTATTCTTACATGATATTTGGACTTGCCTTACTTGTCCAGCTTAGAATTGGCTAATAATTGTTCTTATTTCTTTTATGAGTATGGAACAACTGCTTCCCCTCAAATTAGAATCATAATACCTATTTCAGGATATATTGTTACCATGAAATCAGTGACAAAACCCACCAAAATTTTCACTTGCATCAAAATATACTGTTATATTAAAATAGCTGGTGGTTTCTTAATGCTTACCTGAATTGTTGTATATTTGGGCTATAAATCTAGGGGAAATCAGTGAATTATTACTGGCTTCCCAATTTGAGTATTTTTGTGGGGGACTTTTTTTAAACAAGAGAAGTCTAGTGTGTATTTAGAGACGTAGGGAACATGGAGGAAATTAACTGCATAGAGAGATTAAGTGGTTAGTGATTTTCATTATTTTAAAAAGTTTGTTGATTCTCATTGTGAATTTAATGTCTGCCACTTTAGTCAGAAAGCTGAGATTGTTTTTCTTGGCATTTGTCCCATGTGAGACCTGATTTTTCATGCATTTCTAAGCAAAGCTGTCTGGAGCAATTTAGTGTATTGCACATGTAATCATAATGAGCAGAACTTTCCTTGTGACCAAAAGGCTGCTTGCTCTAAGAAAACTGGAAAAAGGTGTTGGGCATTGCAGGAACACCTGCAAAGAGAAAAAACATCATAATGAATTAGTCTCATATAAAAAAACCCAAACATAATCTAGAAGGACAGGATGAAGGGTTAGGGAAAAGTAAATGTTAACAGATGTGATTTTTCTGATACAAAACAGATTTCAATAGTTACATATTTTTATGTTTTTATATTTGGAAATGGATTCAAGTTCATAGAAAACCAGGTTTTCTATCCTGATATGGGGGGGAAAATGATTTTTAGGGTTTAGGTTTTCCCCCCCACACATTTCAGAAGACACGATCATCAATGAAGTGACTGAGGTTACTAAGCTTTCAACTCACACAACATACTGCTGCCTTTATCAAACATCTTCCCTCAAAATAACATCTTATTTTTTTAGTTATTATTCTGCATTTTCAAAATGTCACAGCAGTGTGTGGTGGGCAGCAGACAGATGACAATTCCATGATTTTTATTGCAGCCAAGAATAGATCTTTGCTGTTTTAAATGCAACACTGTTCAAATCCAACGCAGCTCCATGATACTTTTGGGAGCAGCATCTTTGTCTGTGACAGCACTGCAGCTCGGTTCTACCAGGCTGCATTATCACTTTTAGGCTTTTATCTAGGCCTTGCTTCTGCCATGGAAAGAGAGAAGAAAATTCAAGTTTCCAAGCTATTCTATCAGAAAAGAAGCTTTTTTGTGTTTATGTAACTGATTTCCTTCATAGACTTCCTGGTGCTTAGAGTTGCCTCACCTGTGCCCTTTTCTTCCCCAAGTCAATGTCAAATGTCCCACAAGGGGCTGGAAGTTAAAAATATTTGCTTATTCCATAATATCTGGGAGGTTAATTACTGGATGTAATAAGGGATCAGAACACTCTGAAGTGGTTTAAGTGTTTGAGAAAATTAGTCATTGTTCTCTCTGTATTACAATAAGAAATAAGGACAAATTCCTGGTACTACAGTTTTGGGTTTCCTATGCCATCAGAAAAATTAATAGATCCAAAAGGAAAAAAAAAACTTGGAATGCACTGAAATCTAGTGATGTTTTTAACTGTAAAGTCTCAACGTGCTACTGAGCATCAAGCAAAACTAAAAGGCAGAAGAGTAAGATGCAAAAGGCAAAAACTTTAAACACTTCACTACTCTTCAGAGTATTTTTCCTTTCAATAAACTAGATATTCTGGGTTTTTAAAATTTTATATTGGCTCTGTTTTCTAGAAAATGGTTTATTTTTAAGAATATCTTGATGTAGCAATTTTCAACAAATGGTTCATAATGCTGACAGAATAGTAAAGTTACATGCTTTCCATACTTTGCAGAAACACTGCTCGAGCAAATAAGTCACCCTCATGGGACAATTTGAGGAAGAATTGAAGGTGATGAAGAGGGTTTTACTTTGATTACTTATAGTTCTTGTAGCAGGTACAATAAGACAGAAGTTGGAAACAACTGAAACGAGGAGTGATTTTAGTCCATAGATTGCAGGAAAATAGTGTGGAATTAAACTTTAAAAAATTACGATGTAGCAAATAAAGTTAGTGTGTAGGGCAGTGTTTTATATTTTCTTAATCAAATCTTTGTATCTGAAATCTTTAAGTAGAATGGCATGAACAACATCAATTGCAATTGTTTAGCTAATCAACAAAGAAATGCATTTCTCTGTGCAGAATTTAAATGATCGTGGTTACTAATGGTAGTACCATTCACGATTAAAATGTCTTGCAATAGAATTCTAATGCAGTTTTTGTCTTCCCTGTCTCTTACCACAGCAGCTAATATTGCTCTTGTAATTGAGGTACATCAGAGCAGCAACAGAGATAAGCAATTAGTAGCCTCATTCTGTACCTGCAAGCAGAATGGTTTCTCTTGCATCTAGCCAGGAAAAAAAGGGCTGTTATCGTTTCAGTGGGCTGTATCAGGACTGTTATCATACCAATCAGAGTTTAATAAAAATAGAGCATTTTCAACTTGTCCTTTCAGCAGACAGAACTGGTTACTCATTTTCACAGTTAAATGCTTATCAGAAGGTCTATTAATGCATGTAATTTTTAGAAAACATCTTTTATGCCCTGTTCTTATTTCTCTTGGAATATTCCTTCTTATTATTCCTCTTTGGGTTATATCAGCAACCAGGAAACCATTTTATCAAGCTGGCCCAGTTTCTCTTTGCTGACTAGCACTGAGCAGTGTCTTGTAATTCTTGCTGGGTTCTAGATGCTGGGTGTAGTGTGTTACCAGGAAAGTCATGTCACAGAAAGTGAGAACTGATGTATGGAAAAGATCCTATATGCTGCTTGCAGGACTTGAGAGCTACTCTGTTACAGTGTTTTAGGAGATGAGGATTAGTAATGTTGAAAAGGAAGAACAGAGAACTTTGAATGGTTTGCACGTTTGCAGAACCACAGACTTGACATGTAATGTACAAATAAATGATGTTCTGTTTTATTGATCAGCTGTAAATATTTAGCTAGGCTGATTTTTCCATAATCCTGACATCCTAGAAACACTGTGTTTGGGGTTCTTTATTAAGAACCATGGGACTTGGATTTTGTTTTCTTTCTCCATCTCATCAAGTGTGTTATTACCAGAAACTAACTTTTTTTTATATAAAAAGTAAAAGGAGAAAGCTGGTTCCTTTTTATGCTCTTTCACTTGAGAGGCTTCTTTATTAGAGTAACCCAAAACATTTAGGAATATGGTTGCCAGAGGTGCACTTGCTGGTTTACAGCTCAGAACTTGCTTTGTGGCATGGTTTTTTTGGGGGTGGGAAAAGAGGTATTTCAGCCTTATTTTAGTCAGCCTGCACTGATCAAATCCATACCAATAGCTTTAATTCTCTTGGAAAAAATTTCAAGGACATTGAGTATTTGTTGAAATATGTTCTGTATTATCACTTTTCTTTTGTATGGATAATTAATTTTGAATGGTATAGTGGAGTTTGTTTTTTTCCCTATTACTATGCCAAGTTGAAAGAGTACGAGTAAAACTGGAACATGGATGGTCAAATATATTTTAAAATAAATTCTTCAGGAATATTTCTTGTTTTAGAAGACAACAGAATATGTGCAGAGAGGAACATAATCTGGTAGATGGAAATAAAATATTCTGTTTGGAGAACTGTAATTTGCTGAAATTCCTGAGAGTTAAATATGCTGTTTAAATGTCCCTCACTTCAGGAAAGAAGGGAAAAAATATACAGAACATTGTATTACAATTCTGTGTAAGATTAATCCTATATGCTTTCAAAAATTGTATTTGTCCAGATTCATACAATAGTTGGGAAAGAGTTGAAGCAAGGCTTGCAGTCAAATTCAAAGATTAGCGAATACCTTCAGTGTCCTCAGTCAGTTTTAAAGCTACTATAAATATCTTTTGAAGTAAAAAAGATTTGAATATTTTGGGCAGAAACAAACTTTGAGAAAAATACTGAGGGATTCCTTGCACATAATAACATCAGACTGATTTATGTTTTTCCTTCATGGTTATCTTTCAAGGGGAAAATATTCTGAGGGAAGAATCCTCATCTACTTCTCTAAGAAAATTAATCAAAACTTTGTGAAAAAAATTTGTAAACACCCTTGTAAGTGGAAACTTGTTTTCCAGCCTCCTACCTGGATCGCTCCCAAATAGGGCAGAGTGTTTCTGAAGATGGGAAAGGTAATTAACATTTCTGAAAAGACATGGATGCCCCAATGAGAAGCGCTTTGCCTTGCTAAGGTTCTGGACAGGACTCTGTACTTTTCTGTCCCTCACCACCCTTAATTGTTATCCCAAGGGAACATTTCCTCTTCTCTGCAAGTAGTAGATTTAATGCTTTGGAAAGGTTTCTGTATTCCTGACCAGACGTTTAAAAGCAGAGTTTGTTAGAAGCTTTCCAGCTCATTAAACAAATTGAATTAACTTATTTAGTCCTCAGGCCTGGAGATGGCAAAATTCAATTCTGCAGAGGTGGCAGCCTGGTCAATCTTCAGCCTCCCCTTCTCTGTGCTTCACTTCTCCTTCCTTATGCCCAGCCCTTTTGGAGGGATGCCTGACAGCTGCATGGTCTTTTTTCCCCTGAGCCTCTCACACAACCTCTGCTTTTATGGTGATTTTTCCTGTCCTATTTGAGACCTTATGCAAATGTCTTTTCTGACTGTTAAAACTGATACAGCGGATCACCCTTGTTTAGAACAAAATTCTCCTTACAGAAAACAATTATTTGAGAAACAATGTGTGCTGGGAAAATGTTTCTCAGGAGGTGAAGATGAAAACCCAACTTCCATGTGAATCTGTCTGATGCCATGTGTTAATTAAATGCTTCAGTTGAGAAGAAACATATGGTATTTTTTGGTATCAAGAATTAACTACTCAAATGCAGCGAGCAAAAGGGATTATGTTTCATTGCTGTATGTCTTCGTGTATGTTCGTTTCAAAGACATATTTCAATTAAGAGTTTAAAATAAATGTAGATAATTGTGGCCTAGACAAAATCTGACCCAGCCAAAAGCATTCTGTAGCTTGTCACAAGATGGTGACATCATTCACAACATACAAATACATCCCTGCCAAAATTTTTCAAAACACAACAGCTGCAAGTTTTCTTTTAGATGAGAAAATTATTGAAATAGTATCTTAAGGAAATTTATAGCTAGGGGAGCTTCTATCATGAGTATTTTGGTAAATCTTTAAAATAGACATTCAAACAAATTATTTTGTTAAACTCTGTTAAAAGACAGAAAAATAAGATGGTTTTAGCTACACTGCTTTACAAATATATATTTATTTAATTTGAGTGCAAATGGAGGTTGTGTGCTGATGGAAAGTCAAATGCTCTTACAAGGCTGGGGACTGACAATTCCTTCTGGAGAATAGTAGTTAAGATGTTCAAAACTTGGTAACAAAGAATATTACAATTCTGCTGTAATGGATAACCATTTATTTTGGATTTTTAAAATGCTAATTTCCCCAGCCATTTAAAATTTTTCTGAGGTCGGCATACACACCAACTGTAAGGCAAATGTAGATAAATGGATTTTGCAGAAATTTTATATGTGAAATCAAGATGTCCTCAAAGCTCTGAAAAAATACATATTTATCCATACATATATCATAACATTATATAATATAACGTATTATTACATATACATACATATTCACATGTATGTATGTTCATATGTGCCTCAGGCCATGGCTTTGATTTAAAGAAGCCTTGACATATTTCATGGCTGACAGTATAGTCAAACCCCAAAAAAATTACTTACAGTGTAAAGGCCATGGGTGCCTCCAACAGTGTCGAGGAAAGGTTGGTGAGCATAAACACAGATTGGGTGAATCCTGCTCTCCCTGTGTGCTGGACAGGAGTTTGGTAGCAGGGACACTGCAGGGAGACCTCTCTGTGTCTGGGTCAGGGACTATGTCAAACACTCCTGGCTCCGCAATGGGCACCCTGTGCACCAGAACTGGTCCAGGCAGAAGTCTGTGGTGCTTCTGGAAAATCTGTTTAAGAAAGGGCAATATCCCCTTGGCAAAAAAAACATAAGATGAAAGACAGAATGCCAGGGCAGGAGGGACTCCTGAGCAGAGGCAGAGGAGAAACAAGAAGCATACCTGGGCAGGAGGAGTGGAGAACAAGAGATGTCAAGGAGAGGAGGAGAAACAGGAGAGATGCAAGGCCTGGAGGGGGTGTCTGAGCAGGGGCAGGAATTTAAATCTCTCTGAAGAGGGCTTCAGAGAAAGCTTAGGAGAAGGTGCCATACCCAAAGTGACTGTGGCCAGTGGAGGAACCCATACCAAAGAGGTTGATTAACACCTGAGGAGAAGCAAGGCAAAATGAATATTGTTAATTCACAATAATTTAAATTGCTTGTAATACCCCAACTTTTTATTTTTTTATTTTTTTTCCATGACAGAATGCCCTTCCTCATCATTCAAAACTGTTGTTTTGGCATCTTAGAGAATACAATTCTGTCCTGTCTCTGTTTCTGGATTGCACAACATAAACTTGTTGAAGATTTCTCTGGAACTTGATTATATTTGTACCTTTCCAGTCTTCCCTTTTCTGCCTACATTTTCCCAGCCTGTTTAGGTCTGTCCTGATAAGGCAGTTATTGCATCCACTTGGTATTTTCAGCTGCCTTTCATGGGCCTCTTCTAAAGTGATTACATCCTTTTCTTAGTTTTTCTTCTCCAAGATGACCAGATGCACACTCAGGATGTGGATATAGCAAGATTTTTAGTCTCAAAATGAAGAACTTGTTTTTCATGCTCTTCCTGAATGGCATCTGATGATCTGTTAGCTTTTTTGGCTGTCACTGCTTTCAGAGAAGAGCCAGTGATGATTCCAATGTCCTTTTTCTTAAGCTGTAACTGCCAGTCCCAGTTTCAGTGTCATCAAGGCACGGTTTAGATTGTTTCTGCCTCCACCCCATCCATGTTTCCCACTCCCCTCCCTGCAGTGTCTTCTATTCCACTTATTTACATGGAAGCTTTTCTGCTGTGTTTTTCCCTGTTCACAGAGTTTGGTGACTTGAGCTACTTGGCAGGGCATGGCATTCGACTGCATGAAAGAGTATGATGATGTCCACAAACTGGGAAACTCTCCCTTCTCTGGGTTACTGATCAATAAGAGAAAAATGCCTTCTCCTGCCCACTGTTGTGTATACTCCTGACCCTTTTCTGTCCTGAGAATTGTCATTTAGTCGGTATGATTTATGCCTTCGGGAAAGACTATAGAAGACAACTCCAGGCCTGTGACAGCTTCATTTCTTTAATAACAACATAAAGCAAGATCTGTACAAATTGCAGATATATGTTCATGTATCCACTTGTAGAGCCACAATTTAATATGTGTTTGCTGTTTAGTCAGTACAACTAAGATTTGTTTGTTGTATTTGTCAAAAGAGGGAGCACATGGATGTGAATCAAGAAGATGTGTATCAAATCTCTGAAGAGTTAATATTTGACGTATCTAATGTATACATTCCTGGAAGTATTTCTGACTAAGGTGGGATATGGTTATTGGAGGATATATTTAGAGGATATTTTCCCCCCTTTCCATTAGAATTAATTCATTAAACGATGATAGTTGTAACATGGTACGGCAAATAAAATTTCCTGTCACGTTTGAAACAAACCTCAGTCACATAAAAATTTTGCAGTGATGTACACTAATGAATAAATGGAGAGAACATTTAATGGAAGCACCTTTCAAAAAACCTTTTTCATTTAGACACTTTTGTTGAATCCTATTAAACTGTGGTTTATAATTACTCATGAGTGTGATATAAGATATGAGAGGCATCCAGGTTGGTAAGAGATGAAAAGTTAGCCTGTCAAAACTAAAAGAAGTTTGGCCATTGAGTGGAACAATCATCCTGATTGCTAATGTGTGCTGAGACCACTGTCATACCCTCCCAGACCCAGAGAGCTGGCAGCCAAGCCATGGAGATACCTCTGAGGACAGTAATGCCTTGTCCTTTTGCTATTTCAGGTGAAGTAGTATTCTAGAATCACACCCAAGTTCAATATATTTTCTCCTCCCTCCCATTTGCTGGCATTTCTATGTAGGCACATAATTACAAATTATCTGTTTTCTGATTTATCAGCCTTTTGTTTTAGAATCAAATTCTTAAACATGTGAAGCTATTAGAGCAAAACAATACTGTGTGGGAAAATGTGAAGCCCCCCTAACTACAAGTCCTATTGGTAAACAGACTTAAACTCCTTAAGCATTTGCATTTGTATTTGCATCTGGACACACAGTATTGGGTTGCAAGATGAAAGGATTGTTGCAGTAAAATTGAACCTGTACTTTGCCACAGCCATAAGCAAAGCAGATATGAGAATTATGTTATTTGAATGTGTCAAGAGGTATTAGTCTTCAGAAGGATTCATGTGGCTTGTAGACACTGTTTGCTGGACACAATAGCTACTGAATTTTCTTGTTTTCTACTTTGTGTGTGTAATGGGCTACCTTGCTGCTGTTCTATATTTATCTGATTATTTGCATGTTTGCAGCAGATGCTGCATTGGAGCAACAGCTTACAAGGACAAAAAGCTTTTGCTACCCTTGTAACACTGTAGAACTTCTTATAAAATATAGTGAGTTTACTTGTTAGGGCAGCTTGTCCCTCATCTCAGGCTTTCAGATATTCCTAAGTTCTCAGGAGTTTTTGCCAAATTGCAAATAAATATAGCATGACCACTTGTAGAGATTTTCTTCAATATTTCACTTAAGTATTTTTCTTGTTAATCTAGTAGCTTTCTCATTTGTTATGAATTTTCCTAGTTCAAGGACTTGTTAGATGTTAATGGCATTGTTCCAGTGCAATCAGTAGTATTTTAATGATGCATACCATCTGGGGAATTGGTCTCATGAATTAAACTACTTGTTCTCAGACATTCAAAGGATCCTGCAATAAAATTATTGAAGCTAATATTTTGGGTTTTTTTAATTCATTATGATGGAGAGTTAAATGTAGGAAAAAAGAGTAAAATATTAATGAAATTTGTTTAACATAGTTTTCAGAAAAAATGTCTAAAATAAATGTGATCTCTAGATATCTTCCCTTCCGTTTTTTTGTTTTTCTGTTTTTCCCTTCTGTTTTTCCGATATTAATCCTGAAAATTGTGCTTCAATTTCCTTGTTTTAGCAGCTGCTATCTGTAATCTATGTTGGCATAACAAAAAGGAAATATATTCCTGTAAGTGACTTTTTTTAATGCATATGGAATTTTGAGCTTACTTACTTAGTCAAAGTAATTTTTGATTACTTTGTAATCTGATTAAGTCATCAGTTATTTGTCACAATTTATAACAAAATCACATAAACATTGAGTTACACAAAAACCTTCCATGATCCAGATGAATTCAATTACTATTTAAAAACAAGATCCTGATGATGGCTGCATTCTGTAGGAAAATCCAGGATGGAGAATTCTGGTTGGCTTGGTTTTTTTTCATTTTTTGTTCTTCTTGTGCCATGATATATGTATTAAAATATACCATCAAGAATACTTAAAGCACCTTTCAGATCTCAGTGTTTCTCAAAGCCTACATATTTAAGTGATTCTTTACAGTCTGGGTAAATTATCAGTAGTTATGTCCCTCAAATGAGACTTTGGTGTTACTGAGTGGATTGTAAGAGTAGGTGATTTAGATCCAAGGTTGATTCCTGTACAAGAGTTGCCTGTCTATGGAAAGACATTAAAGAAAGCAGCAAACAGCCCAAATAATTTTGAAAATAAAACCTGAGAAAGTCGAGAGGTACATTCAGTGCGCTTTATGAAAGATGTTTTGTTCTCTGGCAATTTTAGTTTTAATACTGTGTAGAATAACCAGATGTTTTTTCTAGATATTGGCATTAAATTAAAACAAAATAACAACAACAAAAAGAAAAAGAAAATAATTTTGGCTTCTACCCTCTCAATAAATCTAACAAGGGACAAAAAGCCAAATATTGTGTTCAGTTGTTTGTTTCTACACAAATGCTATTCTCTTCCTTGATTTTGTAATGTATTTAGTTTGAAGGGATTTGAATTTTTTTTATTAATGTGGATACTGTTGTGCCGAGTGAAATCACAAGCTTGTCCAGACGATCAATGTTGAGCAAGATGTTTCTTTGTGCTGACACTGAAAAGATTTTTAATTAAAAGAACATAAGTCTGAAATTTAGGAGAATACATGTTTCTAACTTGTTTAGCCATTGTACTCCTCCAACACAGGCTCTGTACCTCAATTAATGAAATTATGAAATTGTTGAGAGGGTTGTTAGTATATGAAGCATAAAAATACAATAAATTACAATGCATTTGAATGACAAGACCATTATTTAAATTGGAGGAAAAAGTAAGGCTCTAAAAATTTGTCAGCATATGAATATCCTGCAGAAGCAACCAAAATTCAATAACCAAAACCAAGCACAAGTAAGCTTCACTTAAATATAAACATTCTCTTTGCAGTGGAACAAAGTAGTAAAATGACTCCATGTGACGCTTCATTTTGTCATGTCTTTTCGCATACATAAATTTTCCATTTGTATTTTTCTCTCTAGTACTCTTACTCTCTTTAGCTTGTCTGCTGCTGTCCCAGAGGTTCTGAGTTTTTTCAGTGCACTGCCTTCATATTCTTCACGGTTGTGCCTTCGGATTTTCTTTGAATGATCTTTAAATGTATGAGGGCTCTAAAAAGCTTTTGTTTAACTTCTGTACCACACACCTCCAAGGAAAGGAAAAAAAAAGCTGTTTTTGAAAAGAGCACCAAAACCAGCAGGGAAGAAACAACCAGCCCACTCCACCACCATAAATAAATAAGTAGCTTTTGAATCCTCAGGATGGACCAGCAAACGGCATACAAAGAGTTTTCAAAACTGTCCTAGTGAGAACTTTGCTCATGGTGGCCGCTGTTATGGTGTTCCAGCGCATCATCTCACTAGGGTGAGTTAGTATGTTGTCACTTGTATCTTCTCTGCTGCAAAATCTGTTGGGTGGAATTGCTGCCTGAGCAATTGTGCCTGATGGAAGGCTTTTCTCAGTTGAGGGAAAATTAGTTTCTGACCTGTGTTTCAGCACTGTGCTGACATAGAGTGCAGTGTCTTCCAAACAAAATTGCCTGTTTCCAAAAAAATTGAGCCTGTGTACAGACTGGGGCTGGGCCTGGCTCTCCCCCTACCTCTTTGTGCCACAAATAATCAAGCTTAATTCAAATGGGATCCCTGGTAGGAATGTAAATATCAGCAGTGAAAATCAGGGAGTTGGACAACTAAGTCATAATTAGGCCCTTTTAATGTTTAGAAAATAAATGTTCCTTACTTTGCCTGAACATGTGACATGATGACTTATGTCAAGAAAATACTAGGATGAAATCCAGGTTTGGTTGAAACTAAAACAAGTCAGTAATTAGTTGTACTTATATTCCCATATGGCTCTGTTCTTGTTTGCTCTATTTATGAGCTTAACTGACAGACAGAGCTCACTGAGTCACGGAGGGGAAGATAGCCTGCTAAATGACACTCTCAGATGGTCCTTATAAAGATCTGAGCAGCAGACAGTGAAAACATCCTTTAACTAGGGAAATGATAAGTACAAAGACAGTGGAAACAACACCTAATCTCTTGAGAATGTGTTCCCCCCCCCCCCCCCAAAACAAAACCCCTGTGCTATATTCCGTGAAATTTTGGGTTTACATGAATCATCTCCTTCTGGAAACTATTTTCTTAGTCAAAAATCATCAGTCAAGTGCACCACTCAGGAGTGATCATATCCTGTAAGTTGAAAATATTTTCATGTATTTTTTTTTTTGTAATCAGTGCTGAGGGAATTATATTGCTTAATGGTTGAGAAATACTGAGATTAGGCAAGATTTTTCCCATTGATACTAGATAAGTGTTAAATATATATCAGCTTTCTTGACAGTCAGTGAATAACATATAGTTCTATATAAAAATAACTAAGAAATTTGGTATAAGCTTGATGGTGTTTATCTGAAATAAAATGAGCAGTCACTGACTTGGGGGGTTTTGTTTGCTTTTTTTGTCCTTATCAGTTTCCTGAAGAGTGGGTTTGAATTTCTGGACACTTTTTGTTTGTTAATTTCATACAACCCCTCCCTGTTTCAGGCCTTGGTTCTGAAGTGCACTGCTGCATGTAAAATACATGCATGAAAAAATGCAGTAGCCAGATTAAGAAGATGAGAGCAAATTCTGGCTTTAAAAAATGAAAATTTTGCTGAATGTTAGGGCTTGGTCACCTTATTTCTGGCAACTTGCATAAGGTGCTTGAGGCAATGGGTTTTTAAAAAATTTAAAATATACATAGAAGATTGTCTCTTGTATTTGAAAGTGTTACCTATCTGTGAAAACTAGGATAAGCTCTTTCAACTTTAACATTTCATAGTGCATAATATACATTACACTTTCTTGCTTTGGAGAATTTCTTAAATCATAGAGATCACAATGGGTCCCTTTGTTACCTCAACAGGGGGAAGTATCTTTCACATGATTGTGCTGAATTAAAGTGGACCAAAGGAAACAAAAAAGATGAAATCTCTTATCTTTCATGCTGAATACAATGTCATTTTTTTAGCCCTATGTACATGTGCATATTATTCTTGCCTAGGAAAACTGCTTCAAGAAAATGCCACCTAAGTGAAGTCCAGGGACTCTAAAATGAAGTAAAAAATACAATTGAGTTTCTATTGTGTTTTTTTTCTCTCATTCAAAAGATAAAATGACCTTGTAATCACATTTGAAACAAAGACTTTCATCTTATGTTCTAAGATTAAATCTAAATGTTGTAATCAAAAGGCTTGTGCCCATGTACCGAATAAAGTTGCATGAATAGTAAAGAGAACTGAGATAAGTGACTAAACTAGTCCAGTAATGGGGGCTAGTTTAGTTACGTGTTCTATTATAAAGGCATAACTGTCTTCAGACTTTGAAATAGGAGTTGTGTAAGATATTGTGTTAAGACTTTCACAGGAGGCAGGCTTGCTTAAGACAGATGGCATTTTCTTTCTTAGTAAGTGCCTAAAATATTGTTGTTTTGCTAATGATTATTTTGCATTGTGAATTTTTCACATTTTTCTAAACCTGTGTGCAGAAATCCAGAAGATAAATAATTGATATGAACAAGCAAATATGACCTGTTTTGCAGGACTAATGATTTTCATTTTCTCAACTGCCAGATTTAGGTAGCGCTCTCTGTGGCTGGTAAATCCTCACTTCATTCAGTCTGTGACACTTGATGTTTATTTGATGTCTGTTTTGAAACTTTGCTGCAAAGAGATTTTAGGGCAGGCAGTAGGGTTAACATTAAGCATGTGCTTGGGTGTGTGGAGCTTTGGAAGTGGAGAAGAGCTGAAAATGATACCAGTTTTAAAAGGCTTGTAGAATAGGGGGATGGTGGAATTGTTGACAGTTACAGCAAAACAGGAGGGAAGGAGCTGGGAGGAGTGAAGAGATGGTTTTGACACATTGATTTTCATTTGGCAAGAGGACATCTGGAGAAGATTCTGTAGAAGCAGTTTGAATTACAAGTGTGAACAAAAGGGAAGTGAGTGAGGAAGAAAGAAATCTGGGAATCATTGACACAGATTGTAATTCAAATCCTTGAGAGTATCTAAGGTTACACAAGGACAGCCTAGATGTGTTGTGTGCATACTGCAGAACCTATTCCTACTTAAACATATAAATCTCACTTGGATACTAATTTTCTGAAAAGAAATAATAATCTTGAAACATGGCTATCTGTTATTCAAAATTTATAATTCTTATTCCTAATAAAAGTATGAATAATTACAGAAATGTATAATTTGAAAATATTTTTTCATTGGACTGTAGCATGTCTTCAGAATTACAAAGGAAAACAACCAAGGGAATTTCATTATGCAAAATTTCCCTGAACACACAATGAGCAACATGGTAAAACAATTCTGGTTTTAGCAAGGGAACATCAAAACAATTCTTTTGCAAAAATAGTTGATTTTATGTGCAGTATTTTCTTAAACAAACAAAAACAACAACAACAATAAGGCAATCATTTCCCATGTAAATTGCTTTTTAAGTATGAGGAGTTTTTGTTACTATGATTGTCTGAGAACTGCATCTAATTCTGAGTTTCACACGCCTGGAAGTTACTGTTCACGCCCAGTGATAAAGGCCATGCAAAATACTGACATAACTGGGTGTACTGTAGTTCATCTGCTGACGTGTCTGACTTTTGGATTCAAAAAACATCAGCTGTTCAGAGCACTGCAGTTAATAATAAATAGAGAAAAGTACCAAGAGAGTCTGTTTCTTCAGACATTCAGGCTTGTGATAAAGAGTCAGGGTATCTGCTTCTCATTAGAGCTTAGTTCATAGTTTTTCACAGAATTAGAAAAAAGTAATATAGCCTGCTGTTCTTGCATAAATATTTTAATGATAGATAGTGTAATTTTTTCCCTTCTGTCTAGTTCAAGCTGCCTTTTTTTCAGTTATTTTATGATCTATGACTTGTATGCTTTATCTGCCCTCTGTTTATTTATAAAAGAAAGATGTGAGGTGTTAGTAACATACCTCACATGAAGCATAGTAAATTTAAAGAAAATATAGGTGTTTCTTTAGAACATAATAATTTTCTTAAGTCTGTGACTGTTGATGTATGGTTTATGGTTTTGGGGGTTTGGTTTTTTTCCCTTGATGTTCCTCACGTGAGGAATGGACTGATCAGAAAAAGGAATATTTTTTTAAAATATTTTTCAAAATATTCAGTGTCAAGAAATCAGCTGTAGAACTGATTCTGATGGTTTCTGTTTTGACTTAATACCCCGGTTTACACTGAAATCAATGCAGTTGCATAGAGAATGCAAATCAATGTTGGATTTCAGAAAATGACCTAAAGTATATTCACAGAATCATCATGTTGTTGCCATCCTTTGGCATAAATGTGGGTGGATATTCAGAGATCTGTTAGTATTCAACAACCCATAGCTCTGTTATGGGTTGTTGCCTGAAAGTCTTTGTTATTCTCAGAAGTGATCTCAAGATGTGAATCAGATAAAACCAATACCCAAAGCTCTGGCATTCAAATTCACAGTTGCATCCCAACTTCCCCTAACCGTTGAAGGTCAACTTTTGTCTCTTGTCAGTTCAATTCTTGTGTCTCCTTTCTGAGCCTGGCAGTGGAATTGAAGGGAACATTGGCTCAGAACTAGAAGCTTATAAATAGAAGCCACTCTGTTTATTTATATCCCTTCATAAAAGGTAGTTATTGGAGGCTTTGTTCAACAGCTGCTTGCACCTTCCATAAAATGGATTAACCTTCTCCTTCAGTGTATGATTAAATTGAATAACTGAACTCTGAAGTGAGGTTTATCTGACTAAAAAAATTGTAATACCTGGTACTTTGGAAGAGCTATATGAAAACAAACTGGAGCATTATACTGTTGCTCATAAATGCCAAAGAATGTGGTTACAACGTAAAAAGCACACAAGAGAGCAACCTACTTTGTTTTTTATTGTGCTTTTTCTGGATAATTGGGAAGGCTATACAGTATTCAATGAATCCTTAAACAGAAATCCTGGTAACTCAGAAACTTCTTCGATGTTAATGTGCATGCAGTTGCCTTCAATTGTTTCAGAGATTTTCATGCTGACAGTTGACATGTAGAGCCCTGTGTTTACCACCCAAATTGTAGATGTATGTATCTGCTGAGTTTTCTGGATAAACTGCTCTCTTGATAGCAGTTTAGTGGCTCCTTTTAGCCAGAATATTTGGATGTACAGTTCCAGCATTTACAGAGAGCATGGGGCTGTAATATTGAAAAGTTTATTCCAAGAATCAATAGGTAGTCATGATGGTGCAAAGACTTAACACTGAAGCAGAAAACAAATGTTTCCTAATAACACCCAGATCTTTTCCCAGCCAGCTCTGAGCATCCTTAACCACTTAATCTGCACAGTCATTCTCTCTCTGGTTTTGGACTATCTGATATCTCAGCATACAACAGGCAACAACCATCCTCTTCTCTGTAAGTTCATTATCCTTGTTTGGCAGCTGCTGTTTCTGGCAGCAAAACAGTCTCACTTCTGTCTCTCAAAACTGAGAGGGTGAGGTAACGCCATGGACAGATCCATCGACGACCATAGTACTCTGTCATCCTTTGTTGCTTTATAGTTTGGATCTGGTTTGGATTTATCACCGAGATAGGTCAAATCTGGGCCCAATATACCCAGTTTGGCTTGATTTCTTGGCTGTGAAGGAGAGACAAATGGTGCAATGCCACATGATTTCATTTCTCATATTCTCCACTTTTCACATTTTTTGTTTTCTCATTTAACTGAATAATTTTTTTGACATTTCTTTGAAGCACAGCATTTTAGGATTTCTGTATTTTATGAGAAGCTAGCAGATAAGTTTGGCAACAAAAATTAATATGGAATTTCCCTTCAGTTTCTTTTTACACATAAGAAAATCATACGGTATGGCAGCACAGAAACAAGACAGTACTACTGTATATGAAGTAATTGAAGCTAACTTTTTTTTTTTTTTTTTTTCACTCCTTAGCTGCATAGCCTTGTACAAAATACCTCTTTCATTTCATCCTGAGGTTTTGTTCCTACTGGGATAAACTTGTTCCTTTTCTGGCCCAAGCATTAGTAATTAGATTAGAACAGGGTCTGTGTTAGGCAGGAGAAAAAGGAAAAATCTGCAATTGAATTAGTCCCAGAGCTCTCCTCAGAGAGCAAAAAGACAAAATTTCACTTCATTGCTCATGGCATAAGAAGGAGACAAATCTTGTCTGCAGATGTTTTTTCAGTATTCAGGGCCACACCTGGTGGGAGAATTACACTATGCTTGGCTGTTAAGCTCTAGCTGAAACGGGGAGAACTCCACCCAATCCACTGGAGGAAGGAAAGCCTGAGTTCTGAGCAATGCTATGTAGCTTGAGCCACATTCCACAGGTGCCTTATCATTGAAAAGATTGGGAGAGCAATGTGCTGCCCATTTAGAAGAGTGCGTAGCTGTTGCCTCATCCCAATGAAGGAACATGAATGTGAGAGGTCCCTCAGTAGGGTCCTTTCATGAGTGTTTAGTGTCATGGAAAACTTAGGCAGAAGAAAAAGTAATTGGATCATTGATTATATTTTAGTTTTAACTGTGTGGGAGCAATACTTGTCATGAAACATAACCATGAACTCACAGAAATATCTCTATTTTGTGGTTCTTCTGTTCCATGTTGTTCACACATTAATAATGAACCAGTAGATTGCAAACCACATTTACAAGGCAGTTTCTGGCTGATTGCTGTTGTGAGAATTCCTGTGAGATGGGCACTCCAGGAGCCGTGTATTTCATCTAAAGGGACTGAAAATCATAATTATTCACCTGTTCCCAGTCCTTAATGTGTGGCCTTGTACAAGATTAACCTCTGCATTTTAGCCTCAAATTCTTTATGGTGAGCATAAAAATTAGATTTTTCTCTGCATATAAGAGTGCATCTGGAGACTGGAATGCAAAAAATACTGCTAAAATGCAAAGTGACTTTTTTATAATTATACTGAGTATGCTGATACCTAATTATTTTTGCTGTTATTTAGTTATTAATGATTGATAACTAAACTAGGCTCACTTGTTAAATGCCTGCAGCATATAAATGCCTAGTAATCCTTCTGGTGTTGAGCACAGTGTGGCTATATAAAAGCTTTGGAGACGTGTTGCTGCTGACTCCCTTAGGCTCATTGATGAGTTAGAAGTCTACTGTTTCATCTTGAATATCTGTTACTTTTTCTAGTAGAAAAAAGTCAATCAGCATAGTTCTGAGCCTGGGATAACTGAACAAAACTAGTTAGCTTTATTCCTCCTGGATTTGGATTACGTCTTTGTGCCTTAAAATGTTTTAAAATCAAATTTAGGATATACACATCCAAAGTACTCTATTGCTTTTTGTGGGCATTATAGGATTTGTGCATTGCAGTGTCAGCCTCTGTAGTTTATAAAAGCAAAATGTTAATATTGGAAGCATAGAATATTATTCTAGGCCACTCTAAGTCTAGAAAGAGAGCTGATACATGTATTGTAAACAACAATATAAGAGGTAAATCACACTCTGCTAAACTTGCAGGCTAAATTCAGAACTGGTATGTCTGGCTGAATGTGATTAAAGGAGGAAATCTAGTTTTGCCCAGAGATTTTATTTTTCTGAGCAGACATTTAAAACAGGAAGACATGTAGAAATAGACGCAAAATGTCTGTGCTGTAGCCTGACAAGTGGCAATACCATATGTAATCTATTATAAGATGAATGGCATGTTGAGAAATGATTCAAGCTGGCTAATTTACAGAGCTGTAATTCTGCAGCAATGTCCTGGAGAATACCAGAGGACAAACAGCAAGTCCTATATTAGAACGCTGTAGTGTGTGTGCATGTGTGTTCATATTTAGTTGTCACATTACAACAGGAATAAAGATTAAAATTCAAGATGTTTCCTGGGGCTTGGAGATCAGGGATCAACTGGGATCAGCTGAAGCTCAGCCTGGTGCCATCAGCTCTCACCAGTTATTAATCCCAAGGCAATGCCTTGCCCTTCAATCACTATTCCCTGGCTGAAAGTTTTCTTGTTAAGGTTTCAACTGTGTCTTAGGATCTTGTTAATAATTTTCCATAGGAAGTAATGACTTGCAATAAAAATATAACATTTGATCCCTGTGTTTTTAGCACTTAATAACCTTTCTATTATAAATAACTTGTGAAGTTGAGGGTTTGTGTTAACTCCAAAGACTTCAGCCCCATACTGGGTTGTTCAGTAATAGTTTTGTATCCTCAGGCAGTGACCTTGCTAGGAGTTCAGTTGATTTCCATAATGGATGTCCTATCTGTCTTCCTTCGAAGTTTGCTCTTCCTCTATTTATAGTATTTTCATGCAACAGCTCTTATCTCTTCCACTGAATATGTTTGGAGGATTTTTTGGGTGCCTTTTTCATGCTCACATTTTAAGATTTCTGTGGAGTACCATGAGTGGGTTAATAGGGAAAAGCACAGGAAATGTTAGAGGAAGGTGCATCCGGGGAGGGTATTTGCCCATCCCTTTTAGGAAGTGACAATGTAGTTCTCTGTCATGTCAGTCAGCTTAAATCCACTTGATGCAACCAGTTTCCTCCAATTCATGTTTGTGTAAGTAGAGCACTGATAGGTGTTTCTTTTCTAAGTTTCAAAGTCCCCTTCTAGGGAAAAAAAAAAGTTCTAATTCCACCATTTCCTGCAATTGTTCTACCTTAAGCTGAAGATGATATGTGCATAGCTGAGAAAAGACAGGATCCTGAAACTCTTAATTGCCTTTGTTACCTGATTTGTTGCCAGAGGGAGGGGGAATATGATAAGCTGTGACATCTTCATTGATAATGGAATTGTACAGCAATATGTGATACTGGACAGCCAACTGAGCAGCAAGAATTTAAGTATCTCTCCTTTCATAGAAAGCAGAATTGTATTGCTATTCTCCTGCAAACTAGTTCTGGTTTTTTTTGACTGTTGTACAGTAATTTTACAGTAAAATTTATCAGATGGGTGTCTGATGTCCAATCATTCCTTTTGCTTAGCAACTTGAAAACACTGCTGAACTGTTGGTAGCTTCTGTGTGTGTCCAAAGCACTGTGTAAGAGGGATATCTTATTGGATAAGGAATAAACCACTGCTCAAATCCTTTCAGATGCACACTATTGAAAATAGCAAACAGGGAACAATTGTATTTTACTTTAGAGAAGCTATCTCAAAGTAACTATTCTGTTAATATAAAGTACTGTTTGGAATTGAGTGAGCATGTTTATAGGGCTTAGAGTTATTTGATTGTGTAAATTTAAGGCAGAAAGATAAAGAAAATTTCTGGATTGCAGTACCAAATTTAGCCCAGAGTTCACAAATTGGAAATTTTGGAGAAAAAAAACCCCAAAAGATCTATAGTCACAAGCAGGTCAGAAACAGGAAAAAATCCCCACTCCTGGCTATGCAGACTGGGAAAAAACAAGCCTTTTTTCTCAGAGGTGATAGACCTATCCAAGCTAGACAACTAAAATATCTCAAGCCTGCTTTGGGTAAATGCTCAGAATTTGTTTGATTGTTTGTTTGGGGTTTTTTTTTGGTTTTTTTTTTCCAAAATTTAAATCGGTATAGAGGCTGCATAAGAAAATAGCACAACTTTCTTAATGAAAAATTGACGGTTCTTCCAAGCTTCTTAGCAGTGATGAATTACAAACATTTTCATGTGGTTGAATGCCAGTACCTTTGGAAAGAGTTGAAACCACGGAATGACCCATTTACCTCTCAGTGAGTGACCCTGATGGATGTCAGTGAGAAGAGCTCTCAGCTTGATTGACATTCCAGCTTGTTTTGCATTTCTCTGGCTAGGCAAGCCCTTAAATGAGATTGTTTTGATGTGTGGGAATCAAAGTATGGATCCTGTTAGTTTTTGCGAACTGTCAAGTCCATGGAATTGTTGCTGGTGTTTTTCTATGCAAAGTCTTTGAAATACATGGAATCAGTGCTAATCTGCAGTGGCGGTATTCCAGGTTTCTGCTTTCACATCTCAGTTGAAGTTAGGGAGGGTAGTAAAAAGTTACATGTAGACAAAGCTAAAAATAAGAAAAATAACTGTAAGTGTTGCTAATGATTTAGGTATCCTTACTCTGGACAGAGATCATTATTATATCCTAGCTAGTTTGTTTATTCATTAGTGTTTTTGTGGATTTTTTTTTTAATTTTCCCTTTATAAAGCTTAGAGACAATGAAGAGTTACTTTGGAGGTTTTTTGCATTCTTCTCACTTTGTTTCCCTTTGGAAAACAGTCTGTGTGCTTCATCTAATCAACTTTAAAAATTAATGCCTATCAACTGTTTTAAGAGATATTTGTTTTATAGCTCAAGCCCATGGTTTATCAGCAGATTATTTTTTTTTTTTACTTTGAGAAATATGTAAGGAAATTGCTCTCTGTTCTTATCTCGATGAGCCAGTAGGGAGCAGTATCTTTCTTGGCATTAGTTTTATATTCTCATCAGTTGCTGGGTGCACTGTAGCTCCCTTTCTGTTCGTGGGACTGTGAACACTTGGAAGCAGATATCCTCACAAATAAATTGCCATTATGAGAAGCAGATTCCATCTTGGCACATCAGCAGAACAGGTGGTGATTCAAAACAGAACAACTTTTTTGAGATGTTGACGTAGCATTACTTTTTATTATTAAGTTTGCTTCTACTCAGCTACCTGTAGGAAGTGAGGATTTTATGCTGATAATTATGAAGTGGGATCTCATGGGATTCCTTGATTAAAACATTTGTAGGTGTTGACGCTCGCAGGAATGCATAGCTGCATAAATGCAAAGCTGCTGCTGGTAATTTCTGTGAGATCTGAAGCACATTTCACTTTTTAATCCTTGTTAAATGATTAATAAATGAACAAGGATTTAACCCTTGTTGAAGTAGAACAGTGGAGAGAAGAAATTTAATTTGGAAACAGAGTTTACAAACAAAATAAGTTCATATTTTAACTTGAATTTGGTTTTTTTTTCTTTTTTCTCTTAGTAGGTTTATTCCTTCACTAATATTAACAGAATGAAAATTTGAGATTGTGTTTTCTCCCCCTGATATTGTATTAGCTAATTACTTTCACATATAATAATATTTTAAAAGTAATTGTAAGAGAAAACTAAAATTCCTCACTCCCAGTTTGCTTACTTTTTGTCTCTGTCGCCACTTTTGCATATGTTGCCTTAAATTTTTCAATGCTAGGTATCTTAACCTTTTCATGTTGTCTGTTTTGGAGTTCTATGATATTGCAGCATATCAGTGAGAGAGTATTTATTTATTTATTGCTTAGAAAATAACATGTGATAAAGCCACATAGGGAAAATGCAGTAATTGAAGAACCTTTAATCCAGTTTTGCCTGAAAATAACCATTTTTCTGTAGTAAAGCAGCTGGGTTTGAAGGATGTGAAGTTGGGGGTTCAAATTTAGATCTTTAGATTGCACTTTTTGCTTAGTTTGCAGCTGATGAGCATGGAAGGGATTTCCCTCTCTCTCCCTCTATCTGTGGTATTTAAGTTTGTACTCCTGCATCACTTTGTCTCGTGCTTCCTATTTGTCTGTGGTTCTTTCTTTTACTTTTCTTTGTTGACCACTCTCCTCTATTTGTCTTGGCCTACACTTCACTTGCTTGTTTTCACTCTCATCTCTTATGGTATTCCTGTTTTACTGCTGTCGTACTCTTTTTTTGCCTGTCAGATCACCTTGCCAATCAGTGCTAAACCTCTTATTCTCTTTAATGACAGCTTTCAAATCCCATGTTTGATTATTCCTTTCTGTGAAAAAGTTACAGTGGGGAGCAAAGGGAATTCTTTAAACTTTCTAAAACTGCAGGTAATTATTCCAAAGGTAAAAGAGTTTTGTTTGGCTTCTTTGTTCAGCAAGGTAAGGTGGCAGTCAGGGGAAGTAGGAAAAGAGATGCTAATTGAAAATTCTGAGAATTTGTGGGAAAGGGAATTTTCTAGTGCTATTTTCATTTTGCTTTTGTGCTCCCCCCTCTACCTTTTCCTGCCTTACCAGCATTTCTACCGTGCTGGTGAGATCACTGCCTGTAAAGCAGCAGACAGGGAGGAGCCGAGCAGGCACTAGCACTGGCCGAATGAAATCCTGAGAAGATATTCTCCTGAATAGCCACTTGATCAGCTGCCGTGCAGAACTATTGGTACATGAATCAACTGCCTCCCTGAGTCCAGAATAAACACTGGAGGAAGACCTTGGTGAACTCTTCCAGTTGAATTTCAGCTGGTTCTCAGGGAGCTGGGGAAAAGCTGTGACACTGCAGCTTCTTTGCTTGGATACCTTTCCCAAGAGATGTGTTGGATGTCTCTTCCACAGAAGCCAAAGGGCCATGATGTCAAGAAACTAGAGCAGGATTGAGAAATTATCTGCCTGAGTTTGGAGCTTCTTGGTTGTGTATATGTAGTCTTACATTGATTTAATAGTGTCTTAGAAAACAATACATCCAGGCCCCTAAAACTGCTGTAGGCCTGGTCTTAAGCCAAAACTTTAATTACCTTCCTGTATTTTGATTGTTGACTCTGCCCTGAAACAACAAAACAGAGCCTCTATTTTGGATTTGATAGTGCTGGTTAGATCATGACCTTGCTACTTAAATACTGTTTCTTCTACTGTTTCAAAACCAAGTAATCCTTAGAAATGTAGGTTAATAAAGGCAGCGCCCTTTTCATATTAATCCTTCTGCAGATGTCAAAATACAGAGCAAACTTTTCATGTGAATAATGTGCAAACTTGGTATTTTGTGTTTTCATTCAAATAAAAGCCAAGGCTTTGTCCTCTGATTTGCAAGGATGCAGTCTCTCTTCCACAGATTGTCAATAGAATTAAATCTTGAAATGCTTAGGTATGATGACATTTCCATTTTGAAATTTAGTATTTTAACTTTCTGCCTGATAGTTTTCTTTCTACCAAATAAGCTGATCTTTACCACTTGTCCTAAAGGACACCTTCCTAATTTGGCACCACTCTTGGTAATTGCATTGCATGTACCAACTTAAATAGTAGTTTCCCATTTACCTCCGGAGATTGAATTATAGATTAAACTCATCTCAATGCTGCTTCCCAGCTGATTGTGGTAAAAGTGGATATCTAGTATATTAATTGGAAATCTAGGGATTTCTTGACGATATGGTTAGTAATTTGGCTAATTAAAATATCAAAGTATGTGTGGAGGCAGTTACCTACATTAAGATGTTCTTACCAAGGTGAGATATGACAGAAGTAGCAGCTTGCAAATAAATCATGGTGGTGATGGGTGAGCTGACAGAGCTGTTGAGATGGAAAATTGTAGTGTACTTGAACAAGTGGTAAGTTTAGGGCAAATGAGTATAGTTTTCACTTGCCAGAGCAGAAGTGAGTCTCTGTGTAACCTCTGTAACCTCAGAGGGATACTGTTGTGAAGTGCAACAGTGGAGAGGAACAAAAAAAAGGCATTGGAAAGGGATCACCAGAGCGAGAGGGGTTCAACATTGGGCTAATTACTTGGTAGCCTGAAACTTTGATATTTGTGGATATACAGTCAGACCAAATCATTCTGGAATCACTCCATTCTACTGCTTAAAAGTATACCTTAATTTTGTCTTTTCTTGATTCTCTGGATAAATAGGACAGATTTGTTTCATGGTGAAATGAAAATGGGCCCAAATAAGTTCGTGGTGTATCTTAGGCCTGATTTTTGCTCACAGACTATGTTGAGACCTTTGAGATGTCAGTGGAGCTCGTGTAGAGAAAAATTAACAGGAATGTCTTACAATAGCAGGAAGGAATGATAAGATTCTTATTAGCAAATACAAATGCATTATTGTTATTATTGCTTTGAAAGACAATTTAAACAGAAGTAAGTGCCAGATGTCCACCCAAAAGAAGGAGGGTTTTAAAATAAAAAAGCAGTTGCCATTTTCTGAAAGATTTATTCACTCCTCATTATGTTGTCTGAAATTGCATTTAAATGTAGCAAAAGACAGCATTTCCAAAAGTAATGGAAATTAATCTTATTTGTGTAATTTGAACAGTTGTCTGGGTTTCTAGAATATAATAATAGTTCCTTAAACTGAAAGAACAGAAAATTAAAGTACATAAATAATTGCAGCATTAAAATGTGTGTTAGTGGTATGTTATGAACTATAAAACTCAGATGAAGCATAAAAGATTTAAATTTAAAATGGTATAAATAAAGTTACATTTATATTCCCAATTCAAGTAATAAAAAAATGTGATAAGTACTTGTATTACAAAATCAGGAGATTTCTGTACCTAGACTAGTTGTGTTACTTGCTTATGCAAAGGAAAATCTTGAGCTAATATAGTTAAAAAAAAAAAAAATCGTTAAATATCTTTAGCACTACTCAGAAGCAGAAAAGGTCTTTGCCTCACCAGCCTGGTGTCTGTACAGTCAGTGTAAATTTAACTGACCCCTAGCTGGTCTCAGAAAAAAAGCCTGAACTATTGCTCTTTCAAGTAACCTATTCAATGCCATAGTGACAGAGACACATGATATAGAATCAGTTTCTCCTAAAGAGAATAATCTGATATCTTAGATGACAGAAAACATCAGTGTGTTCCTTTAAATTTTATTTATACACGTGAAAACAGAAAAGAAATGCACTGAGCTTTGTTTCAAAAGGAGAGGAACACATAGGTCTCGTTTTAGCTGGCAGAGCTGATTGTGCCTAAATGGGAGGCCCACTGAACCTCCAAAATTATGTAGAGGCACAAGGAGCTCCTTAAGTGAAAATGGCTTTTTTTTTTTTTTTTTTCTTGAGGAATGCAAACTTTGAGGAGCTTTTTAACTCTGGTTAGTGAACAGCCAAAATAAGACTGGTTTGTGTTTCATGACCAAATATATATTTTGTTATTTTCCTGCAATTCTTCTGTGGCACGGTATTCAGAATTGTGACTATACACTGGATAAAATATCGTGTTCAAATAATTTTTCAATGCTGCTGCTATTTTCTCATCAGTGATCAGGTTTTAAAGATGTCACATGCAAGGCCTTTAGGATTGAAGCCATATTTTTTTCTAGTATGTTAGTGATGCCTTTATGTAGTTGGCAGGGACATTAGGAAATTAATATTCAGTGACTCTTTGGCAAGAAGCAGAAACACTCTGTTGTTTAGCATTGCTTGCTCTTGGAGGTATTTACTGATTTCTTAGGAATTCAGTTCTATTCTGCTGCTCCTAACTGAGAGAACACAACCTGAAATCGCAGTGGTAAGGTTTGAAAAAAGGTATATTTAGGCATGGAAGCAAGACATAGGAAAAATCTGAAGTTAAGGCATAAGGAAAGATGATTTTTTATTAATTGAATGTGATTTAATCTGACATATGTGAGACAGAATAGACCTTTTAAAATATCATGAATCTGTTGGAACTGCTGACATACAGAACCACACCCAATTTCTGCTGACAGGTACGTGATGCAGTATAACAGTGGATCAGAATGGTTCAGGCTCACTTGCTGTGGCAGTCCAGCTTTCCCATTTGCAAAGGCAGCGAAAGCAATATTTCAGTTCAGAAAGCTCCTATTTCAGTTGAACCATTGTATTCCTAAGAATACAATAAGAAGGGGTCTAATATATCAGGTATTTTTGCTGTATTCCTGGCTTTGGGAGAAGGGAGTGCTGAGGGAGGAAAGTGTTTTGTGCTGTGTTCAAGGACAGGTTTCATGTCCAGCAGATTAACCAGTAAGGCTTTGAGCTAATTTTGCAGTTTAACTACAAATTATTGTGTTGACACTCCCCCCAGATGAGACAAAAATATCTATTTCATGTGAAATCCCACAGAGATTAATACCAACATTTTAAACCTCCTTAATATATTTTTGTTTGCTGTGGATACGTTGTAGGATTTAATACACAAGGGCAGGGAAAAAAACTGTAGAGAAATATTCCCAGTCAAAATGAAAAGCAGCTTTAAATAAATTTCTTCAGAATGATAGGAAATTACAAATGGGATTAATCTCTATGGGTCTATATACTTTTCTTATGCTACAGAAGGTCTTAAGATGAAGGGCATTGAATTGCTGAGACCTTAAACCAGACTTTCTGGGATTACATGAAGCCAAAGATTCAGAACTATTTAATGTGTAGTGATTGCAGAATACTATTTTAGTTAATTTTAAGAGTGTAGGTGAATTTTGGCTGTACCTCTGTATGTTGCTTAGAATACATTTGATAAAGAAGCCCCCTTAGCCACCACCCTCATTGATCCCAGATTGCCTAACTGATAGCCTGGAGTATTCCCCTTGTGTTATTAAGCTCAGTAAACCAAGGCTTGAAGGCCTCGTAATAAAATAGGCATCTTGGAGTTTTACTGGTGTAAAACATCTGGGATGTATATTCTGTTGGTAAATATGTTTTTGGGAACTGCAATTGCATCTGTCATCAGAGCAATCAATCCTTTTCATTTATTGGAGAAAACCCTTCCTTCATGAGCTGCATTTTTCTCCCACAGATTTTGGGTTTTCCATCCTTTAGATTGTTAGGATTTTAGGTCATATATTTTGTATTTTCAAACCATGCGATACCATGACTCACTTTTAAATGGGTTTGACAAGTTTATTTACACAATTTTATGGTGTCTGCTGTTTTTTAGCCTATGAAGAGAGACCACCAGAGCTTAACCTGGAAAATACATGCAGGGGTTTCTCTTTTCCTGGTACTCTAAATCTCTCTCCCTTCATGTAGCTGTTGAGAGTAGTATTATCTAAACTAAACTACATGTTGGTAATGGTCAGATAAATGTACTACCCTTTAACAAATTTCATCTGTAAATTAGCTGGTTTCTAACCATCATCTAAATAATGGAGAGAGAACCTCCCAACTTATTTCTTAAGATGCACTATGAATAGTTTGTGAACAGGGATATATTCAGGATTGTTTACACAAGACAATGCTTGATGACTTGATGGATGTCTTTTTACTCTCTTCCCTATCTTGCTAAATGCAGAGCTTTGATCTTTCAGACTTATTATCAATAATGTTAGTTTCCTGATTGCAGATGGTTGACCATGTGTTGGCATGGTCATTCACTGGAAAGGATCTTTTCAGTTTGTATCTCTGTTGCTGTCTTTTCCATGTTTGTATTGCATAGAAACTAAATCTGGATGTGGCATGACTCTGACAGTCCAAAAGTTGTTTCTGGAAAACCTTATTATAGAATTGGTATCATGGCAAGTTCATAGCCTGGTTAAATGAAATTAGAAGAATCTTGTCCTCCAGTAGTGAAATTATGGAAATTAGAGACAAAATCAGGAATGCAGTGTGATAATTCTCAATGGGACATATAAAACCCAGCATTAAAACATTAACTAATATAACTAGAACACTGCAGTATTCACTAGGTGAATATCTACCCATATTTCTTTAACCTTGAAGTTGTTTATAATGCAGTAAAAGATCATGCTAGAAGGGTAGTTTACATAAAAAGGCAACTTCTTGCTTTAGGTTTGATAACATTTGAAAATGTTGCAGAGTATTTCTTTACACTGAGTATAATTTCCTTGAGAAAATACCAGATGCTTTTTAACATGGGAGAAACTGGAGTGTTTATTAGACAAATACACATGGGGCTAATCCAAAGCCCAACAGGTCAGTTAAAAAATTTCTACAGGTTTAACTAAGCTGTAAATCAGGACAGTGGATTCCCCCAGTGCACAGTACAAATGGGACTCTTTATATGTATGGCCAAACAGTGTGTTTGGAATGCTTCCAGCAGAGTTTGGCTTTGATTAGACATTAATTTATTTCAGCTTGTTAAGCCACTACTATATGATTTAAATAAATGTTATTTTAATGGATGCTGATAAAAAGAGATGGACTTCGTGACATGAAGTTCAATTTCAGAGCCTGGCTGCTTAAATACCTCAGTTTTGCCAGCACATAAATAAGTTTTCATTAACAAAAAACCCCATGGATAGCTCATAAACATCTGAAAAGCCTAGGAGTGTGTGTTGAAGGAAAAAATAATTTCAGTTTGAACTCTGTTGAGTGACTTTCATATGACTGTTTCATCTAGAAACCATTTGGGAAAATTTCTTTTTTGTATTTCTTGAGTGTTGCATTTCAACTGCAGTTTAGATCTCCATGAAATTAATGGAAACAAACTTTATAGTAGTTCTTGTGAAGGAAGGTTATACTTTAAACACATAAACAGAGAATTAACTAATCGTCCAATCAGAATTAACTAACAGTCCACCAGTCCCACCAAAAGTTTAGGTAGCCAAAAAAAATTAAAAATAATATTTAGAAGTTATGGTGGTTTTATTTTTAAAAACAATTTAGAGTTTTGCCAGGAGTGGGTATTGGAACAAGATGAAGGTTTTCTATAGGGTGCAGCTTGAATTGAAGGAATTGTCTTTTGCAACGTTGACTTCTTATGATGAGGACTTGTTTTCTTATGCCTGTATAGATTTCTTCCTGAAGGTACTTGTGTCTGTCTCCTCTTGTCCTGTCACCATTTATCCTTGTGAAGAGAGCATCTTTACCTTCTTCATAACCACCTTTGAAATATCAGAAGTTTGATCAGAGCCTCCAAACCATTTCTTTTGGCTGAGCAAACCCCTTTCCTTCAACCTCTCCTCATGCCTCCAGTTTTCCAGCCACCTCTTTGGCTTGGTGGCTCTCCGTGGCCCTCTGCAGGTTTCTAGTGCCTCTCAAAGTGGATTAATTCCAAGGAGACCTGGTGTTCTGGGTGTGGCAGAGTTAAATCATGACATCCCTTGAAGTGCTGAACATGCCTTTACCAATGCAGCCCAGGGCAGGGTTTGCCCTCATCGTTGCTGTGAGACAGCTGCTAGCTTGTGTTCAGCTTTCTGTCCACCAGCGCTTCCAAAACCACACCTGAGCAAGTGACAGCCCAGCCTTGGTTGCTGCTTGGGTTTATTTCATCCCACATTCAAAGCTTTACACTTATTTTTGCTAAAGATCAAGATTTTTCTAGTTAACCCAGTCTTTCCAGCCTGCTCTTCTTTCTCTTCCTAAGGAGGCTCTTGTCTCTGCTGTATCTACCTCTCCTTCTAGCTCTGTGTCACACCCAGACTTGGAGAGTGTACTTTCAATTCCATCATTCCAATCATTTATACAGATGTTGAACACTGTACATTTATTTTGGATATCTAGCCGGGGGTGGCAATCTTCCGAGCATAAAAAAAATTGTGCTTACTTTGTACAGGTTTACAGCATTTCTAAATCAAAGAGGGCTGTGACATGTGAAATATAAATGTACAAAGGCATATTTACCACCCATCTGGCAGCTGTTTCCTAGACAATAACTTACATAACATTGATGCTTTTCAGAACATTTGGAATTCTCTAGGGACTTGTAGTAAAATTTGAATCAATGTATGTCTGTCAGGATATTTTATTCCCACACTTATTTTTTTCGATTCAATCATTTCTGAGGGATGTAGACAAGAATAGTCATCAAAGTGTCAGAGAAAGATGATGTTAATTAATTTGTATGCTTCATGGCATCTCAGTTCATAGTAAGTTGTTTCAGCACAGAATGGACTGACTTGTTCAGTCTTGAATTGTATGAATTTTGAAAATATTGAAAAGTTATTTTATATTGCTCCTAAAGGTTATTTCAGTAATCTTATGAAAATAGCATGATATTGTGACAGCCCAGTGTTGAAAATGGGCTTGTATCAAAGTTCTTTGGCTAATTTTGAGGGGGGAAGAAAGAATTTGGATTTTGGAGGACTTGAAATCTTTGTCTAGATTTTAGGTTATGGACTTGGTCATCATAAGTGGAAGGAAGCTTCTCTTGAATAGAGAAGTTTTCAATGTTAAATTACAAACAAACTTTAAAGTTAGTAAAGAAAAAGGTAAATGGCTTCCAAGTAACAAGCCCAGAGGCCTTATTTTTAATAAGGTTACTAAAGACTTGATTTTTAATAAGGTTATTAAAGACTTGGTCATGAGAGTTATACTGTAACCACCATCTGTCTCTTTTTTCTCTCTCCTCTCTCTCTTAAATATTTGTTTGTTTATTCCCCATTCTGTGGAAGTAACTGTTCATTCTCTCCCCAATTAACTCACCAGGAAATCTTAGTTTGGCTTTGGGATGGAACTTTGTTCTCCTTGTGTGGCAGCAGAGCACTGATGATTCCTGGGATAAGATTCAAATGACAGAAGCTTGACACTTACTTTTTGATCTTTAGTTTCAAGACCAGATAGAAAAGATAATTTTCTAATCTTTTTTTCTAAGTATAAACTCATTAAAAGTAAGAATTAACATGCCCAAGGGTAAAACTGCTAATGCAGTAACTTAACATGGTTTTGTGAAGCTGGACAAACATCCTGCTTATATTTTATGAAGAATATTTTTTCACTTTTCTGTTCAGCTGATTTATTGAAATCAGTTGTGTTTGGAGGGTGCCTGAACTTGCTTCCTCTTTCCTTTGCAGTTTCCTTATTTTAGCTCAGATGGGACTTTGCTTTAAATCACATAATATTGTAGAAGGTCTGTTATTTGACCTGGGACTAGGGTCACACAACCAATCTTGGCTAGTCTAAAATTAAATGTAAACAATGCTAAAATATATTGAATAATCCTCTACTTAAACTTTGGAGCTGCCAAATAGAACAGTACTTTATTATTGCACAATAAAACACAATTAGAATAATGGCTGTTAATGTTTCAAGCTTTTTTTTAACTGAATGTAGCAAAGCTTTCGTTCCACGATACTATTACTGCAGCTGGTACTCTGTCTGCTGAGGGCTTGAGGAGACATTTCCTATTTTGTTTGATTTATAGCCTTATAACATCACAAATAAGAATTTTCAACTGCACAATGGATGGAAAACAAAATTATTTTTAAAATTGATCATGTTTCATAAATTGTTTCTTCTACTCCATAGTCAAGTATTTCCTACTTCTGGAGAACTCCCTCCCTCCCATGACCATGGTAATTGTATTTCTAATTAGATTTCAAATTATTACACCAATAGGATTATTTTTATTATGAAATTCGTTCTTTAGGAAAGTGGAAGTTAAAAAGAAATAGCCACAGACTATGGTTTCAGAGACACAACCTATAAAAATTTAATTATCAAGATTAAATTGTTTATTTGAGGCTCTGTTTTTTAACTGGTATTTTATTTGATTCAAATCTCTAGCTGCAGCAGTTTGAACAATTCCATGATAAATTGCCATTAAAGGCTAAGAAAGTCTAGGAAATGTGCATCTCAATAAATGCTCTATGGGGGCACTTGGATTTTTAAGAGAACATATCCCATGTTGCTGTGATTAATTCTTCTTCCTTTGTAAAACCTCATGAGTTCAGTACTGTGTTCACTTGAGTTCTTTTTAGTTCATTTTAGAATATTTCCAAATATATTTGATACTAGACAGGTATCCAGGCATATTTCTCACTGTATCGTGTGTCCTAAGAACATCTGTGGTTGTTTTTCTCCTATTCTGTCATGGGATTAATTCACATTCAGATCTTTCTTTGATGGATGTGTGTGGTGCACAAGACGGTTTAAGATTTTACTTGGTTACTGTAATTCATTTGAGACAGACAGAAAAGAGAAAAAGACCTTTTCTCTCAGTAAAATCCAAAATAGCAATACTAAAAAAAAGGGAAATTGTGTGAGAAGATGTGGAGCTTCTTTGTTTAGCTGTTAAAGTTTTTAAGTATTCTGTCTTAACAGCTAGGAGAATTTCAAGCTCTTTTGTCAATATTTTGTGTTGGCTATAGAGTCCAGACAAATGTTGGGTATCATCACGGGCCCACACACAGATATGAAACGCTTTTCTCTGCAGTTCAGTGTCACACTTTTTACTTGTGCTGTTTAATACAGCACTGTTCTAAGAGACTCATAAAAAAGCCTAAACTAAATTATTGTTGTTTGGGAGGCTGCCTGTGCCAGAAATGGTGCTTTCCCTAAAATAATTTTCATGTGACTGCGATTCTCAGAAATTTCTGTTTTTAAACAAAAATCCCAAACTGTTAAAGGTCACAAACCATTCACCTTCATATATTAGCTGTGCTGTGTGGAGGGAGTAAGTGGTTAATGGTCAGTGTGTTCTCCTTGCTTGCAGGAGGTTTTAAAGGGAAATCTGTGGATTCAGAGTAACAGTATGACCTCAGTCTCACAGCCTAACATGGGCGAAGCTTTCATAACCTTCGTTCACTTATTGCATAAGTTAAGATGGGGAGTGGCACTTGTAGCAGGGCCAAGGCATCAAGCCACTATCTCTGTTTTCAGAAAAAAAAAAAAAAAAAGAAAATCTATATTATGTATCATCATTATCCCCTTTGTCACTGCTTTTATCTGCTTCATTAGAAGTTTCCCTAAGAAGTTCAGATGAAAATCAATGTGTGTGTGTGTGTGTTCCCATGCATGTGTTCTCCAAGTATTTCTCTTTTATTTACTGTAGTTTAGAGTAAAATAAACCTCAGAGTAAAATGGTGAAAGCTTGAACAGCAGATTTGAATGCCTCTTGAGTTTCACAAAATGCTATTGTGTTCTATAATTATGGAAAAATACTGGTTTATGTAATTTGAAAAGAATAGAAAATTTCTGCACTAAGTATAAAGATTTTAACAGCCCAGATTTTTAAAATGCATGTGTTTTAAAAGTACAGATTAAAACTGGATTATTCTGGTTAGCTTTTACATCTAGAATATTTGCATGACAGTGCTTACCTTTTGTTTAGAGTTTAAAATACACCTCAGATTATCTTTCTACAGAAAATCAATGCATTTAGAAGAGAAAGCAAAAAAAAAAATTGTTGGGTTAATTTTTAGAATAAAATCTGCAGTTTTGAAATATGAAATTTTCCAAGGCACCAGAAGTAATCTTTGTAGAGTACTTAAAAGAGCCACTGATGTAACATTTGGTTTTATGAAGAGCTTCAAGAAACATTAATTTTATGGATGATAGTCAGTTACTTTGATTTTTAAGTTTATGATAGGCACAAAAATATTAAAAGGACCTTGCTTTGTGTTGAAGATTATAAAAGCTGAATTTTCATTTGGCTGAACTTCATAGTACTACACCTGCAAAAAAAGGATATGAATCTGTGTTTGTCCTTCCAGACGAAGGGTGGTTGGGCAATTCAGCATCTGTTCATTAAATATGTGCTCTTGTGCCTGGAGACAAGTACAAAACCAGGAGTTCTGCTTCATATGACCTGCTCCATTCTAGAAACCTCATCTGTATTGTTCAGTCTTGGAACACTGGCTACAGTCTTTTGTGAATTGAGATTTTTGGAACAAATTTAACTAGTAAGAATAAAAAGTCTCAGCATGTGAGAGAAATAATGAAAAGCCTTTGAGAAAAGTATGAACACAGTTGAAGTAATCCAAGAAGCCTTTTCAGTCAGGACACAACCTTCTGCTTACCAAGTTTTCATTTATTACATTAACTATGAAATTAGCTAAAACTCGGATGGTTGTTAGAAAATAATTGAATATACTTGATTTTAAGAGATTGATTATTCCTTAAGATTTCATAGAAACTCCTTGTCCAGGAAAAATAATTTTGTAGAATATAAACAATACAAAGAGTGGAAAAACAAATGTTGGTATATGCTGACAGAAGTAGAGGAAGCTTTCCCAGGACATGAAAACACATTAGAGTTGGAGGTGATGATATGATTTGAATGTTTGTGTTTGGGAGTTCTTAACTTTAACATGAATGCATATTTCCTTAGGTGTCAGATTGTTTTCTTCCCACTGACAAAGGATTTTTATCCCAACCATAGTAAACACAATGGCAGTAATCCATCAATTGAGTATATTTAACAAAATTTTAAAGTATGAAATATTAACATAAGCAGTGTTATAGGTCTTAAAGGTCTATTAAAGTTGTGTTTTTAAGGAGTAAAATTTCTTACCAATTTATCCCCATTTAAAAGACTAGAGAATTAACTCTGTATTATTTGATTTAATGATATAAAATCAATGTAAGTCTTGCTAAATGTAGAGTGCATCTATTCAGTTTCATTGCTAATTAATCAGAACGGCCATAAAACTGGTAGAAAATATCACCAGGCTGTAGATTGCTGTAGATTGCAAAATATTGCTGTAGAAAATATCACCAGGTCTTTGAAATGTCAGAAGAGGCATAATTTGCTGCTATTCAGCTTCTTGTTTTGATCACTATTGTAAAAATAGCTCATCATTTAATCCATTGTTAATTGTAAAAATAGAATCTTGGTGTTTTGATCGGTTGATTGGAGTTTTGTAACTCCCTAGATATAAAAAAACTGCCCCCAGGAAAGAGGAGATGATGTACTTAAAATAAAACAAAGGAAAAGTTTATTGTGGAAAGATAGACAAAGTCCTATCTCTGCCTATATCCCTATCTTTAAATAATATCTTTTTTGACTAGTTACTACCACGCTCTGCTCAGGTGTCCCTGACTTCAGCAGGTGAGAGTCTTGCAGATTTCTTTGAAGTATCATCTGCCAGAAAAGGGTTCAAACTGCCTGCCTGGCTGGTATGAGGACTGAGCAACAGCCCATATCTTGGGTGATTTTCACTTTTGTTAAATATTCAAGGAAACAGCCAGATATAATGTCCCTAACAGTAAAACTTGGTACAAGTATTCAAGTCTCTGTAATAACAAAAAATGAGAGTGCATCTTCACCAAGCCTTTGCTTTGATCTGGAATGTGGTTTTGAAGTGAATCTCTTTTTCACCCTTACTATGCAATGGCTCATATTGCAGAGAAACAAAAAAAATTAAAACCTAAGAAAAAAAATTAAAATGGAAAGCATGCTCCAGAAGCACACTGGAAAAAATTACTATTGTGTTTACATTTGTATAACCATTTTGACGCCAATGTGTGAACCCAAGGAGGGGCTGAGAACTTTTCAACTTGCTTGCTGATTCTGGTTTGCTTTGAAACGTGCTGAGTGGATAGCCCTGGAGGTCTGCCAAAGCTACAGCCAAAGTTGCAGCAAATGGCTCAGAATATTTTTCTGGAGAGGTACATGTTTTTTTTTACTGGATAAACCAAGAGCATATTCAAAGAAAATAGCACAGAGACACTATGCTCTGTTTTCGTGGAAAAGCTGGCAGCTGTTCAGGTAATTCAAAGGCTAAAAAAGTGGTGTGAACATTGAGTAACAAATATCTTCTGTTGTTTATTTTCAGGGAAACAACTTTTGTAGATAAGATTTTATTAAGGAAATATGGAACACTTTTAGCAGTACTTACTCCTAGTAGTAGAACTAATTCTCCTTTGCCCACATAACTATGAATATAGTAGGTGAAAGAAGCCTATATGACCCCAGTCTGGATTGTTTCTCTCTGTAGATCCACACACATAGCATGGCACCACTCCCTTGTTGAGGATATTCTGTGCTAAAGAAGCCCTGTCTGCATCTGACTCTAACACCTCAAAACAATCCTTTCCTGACCTTGGTGTTTGGGCTCAGAAGGAAAGGAATAATTACAGAATGATTTTAAAATAATTGGAAAACATTTGACTTTTCTTTTGCCTTTCACCTTTTCTTTTTTGTTCTAGTGTGCTAAAACTGCAGTTTTGAAAGCATTAAAGCATCTTTGTGACTCAGTTGTCAAATAATACGTCAGAGAAAGCAAGTGTTGGGCAGCACTTCCTTACCTTTGCTCTACCTCACACGGTCTTCCAAAACCCAGAGTGTGAAGAGTTAGATATGTAAGTAAAAGTTTGGATGTCTCTTTTAGTGAGAGTTTCACAGGGACACAAAGTCTGTTATACTTTGTTGCTTAATAGCTTGTTCTGAACTTTGGATCTGGGGACAGGCACGGGGCTGTACAGTTGTGTTGGTGCACTCCAGCCCTACGGCCAGGCCCGAGGGCAGGGCACTGCCCAGGGCTTGGGAGAGAGTTGTGCTTTCTGTGCCCCCTGTGCTGAGTTGGCTTCTGGGGGTACTTTCATCCAGAGCCCACTGAACTGTGCTTCACAAACAACAGCTTCTCTCTGCTTCTGCTATCTGTGCACCCAGGTTCCATGGGTAAATCTGTGTTCTGCTGAAATATCCTTTGTGAGACAAAAGACCTCAAAGCTCTCCTCTTCACCGTTGCTGAAGAGTTAGTGATTTAACTGCTTATGGTGGCTGCCACATGTTGCCTTTTGGCCACCTACAATAGCATGAACATGTTACAATGCTTCTGACTGACTTTTAGCATGGTGCTTTCAATTAATGTGTGACAGGAAAATAAACAAGCCACTGCTGTAATTGCTTTGAAACATCACTTTGGATTTAGAACAATAAATATGCCAGCAGATTTTTTGAAGACATCAGTGTCATTAACAGAATTTATAAGGGACTTTCTCGTTGTCTGTGCTTTGTGCTTTCTGTACTTAATTACCTGATTTGTTTTGGGACCATTCATTAAAAAGAATAATGTCATATTTCTGTGATGCCTTTATAAATCCTGTATAATCTGTCAAGTAAGTGATCTTATCTTAGTTCCAAGAGTAGATTTCTTCTATATTATTTCATTATAAAACTCTTATGCAACTTGATATCAAAATTCAATTAGTTAAATGTTATTACTGTATCTTCTTTCCTGAAAGTGAATTGTGAACTACCTCTTTCAGTTTAAACTTCTGTCTTAGAGAAAGTTAATTTCATTAAAACAGTTCTGATGCATCTTTTGACTGATAAGTGAAGAAATCACTCTGAATCTTGAGGGAGAAATCCTTTGATGAATCACAAAATAAACAAGTGTTTTGTTTAATACCAGAGTTAAAAGGGGATATTTTAAAATACCTTACAAATCCTACTGTCCTTACAAATCCTGTCCTTGCTGCAGGTTCCTTTGTAATTAGTTATCCTAAGGAACCTTTCAAAAATTCACTGTTTAAACTTTTATTGCCATTACTTCATCTTTTGCTTTATTGGCATAAAATCAGAATTGGTGAGTGGGTGCTACATATTCACTTTGATAAGTCAGTGTAATTGCAGAATAAAAGGATGGCCTTTACCTCCAGAGAATTATTCCTAGACTTTATCTGTGGTGCCTCATGTGTGAATAAAAGGGTGGCCTTTACTTCCAGAGAATTATTCCTAGACCTTATCTGTAGTGCCTCATGTGTGAACTTCTACTACTGGGAAACTAAAAATAGGCATTATTTGTAGCGTTCATTTTATTTAACTGTTGTTTCATACTTGGATGTTTTTAATATTAGCAAATGGATTTTTGTTGCTGTGCACTCACCAGGGCTCTGATCCTAAGAAATTTTGGATGTAGTGACCTTGGGAACAACTGTAAGGGAAATGAGGAAGATCTACATATCAGTGGAATGTATTGATCAAAGCTTCCAGCTTTATATGTAAGAAGATTTTATCTCATGGTTTCCAAAAACAAAGACAAGCTGGATATGATTATAAGGAATTTAAATTAGAAATAATATAAAGAGGAAAATATGCTTTGGTCATAGAGCTAAGCTACTTACATTTACCACAGAAAGCATGAAAAACCAGAAAGTAAATTGAAGAGATGAATCCCTGGCAAAACTTGATGGCCATGAGCAATAGCTTCATTTCTGGTAGAAATGTTAACTACTCTTGTAAGCAATTTTGCATATTTTAGAGTATTAATGAATCTTTCCTAAAGTTTTAAAATTAAATCAGGTCTTTGCTCTCACTTCACAGAGCTGCAGAATGCTGTGTTTATTATATACTCACCCATATAAGTCAGTTGTATCATAGAGAACTTTTTGTGCTATACTTGCAAAAAATTCTGGGAGCAGCCCCAGCTCCAAGTGCACTTCCTACCATTGTCATAAATCATTAGCTAGATGTTTTGCCTTACTTGGGAAAATCTTTTGTAAACCAGTGGCTGCACTAAAATCTGTTGCTTATGAAAGTACAGTGAGAGCGGTGCTCTGAGGTTTTAGTTTCATTTGAAGTCACACAATATATTTAGTTTCTTCCTCTCCATCCAGTTTGTGTTATAATTTAGTTTTGTAATTATTGATGCTTCAGTAGTAAGCTTGGAGCAGCCTAGTGTTGGTTAGTTTTGTAATAAAATACTCTGATTATATTTTTTTAAACTTTTACCACTGCTTCTGTCTATTTTGAAATGTAGATTATTTTGCTGTGAAATAGCTTTTAATTACAAGTTATGCAGATATAATTTTGAGTTTGAAACTTTCATTTCTTGATTAGGTGACTTTTTAAATTTGCCCACCACGATTAAACCTTAGGGAACAAGGGTACTTGTTAGATATTGTCATTGTACAAATGAAGTTTGTTTGTTTAGTATTTGACTGTGTTGAGAGGGAGTTGTAGAAATCAGAAATGTAAAACAAAGCTAATCACCGTTGATCATATTTTTGGACCAATGTTCCTGTAAGTCCAGCTATTTTCCAGCTGTATTTCTTTTGAAATAAGGCTGAATCCTACGGAAAGCAATTTAAGTGAAACATGAACACTAAAAGTAGTACTGAAGTGTTTTAAAGTTTTTCCATTACTAATAGATGTGATTGACATTGGGAATCTTCACTGATATGTTTTTAACTGTGACAAGTTTTCTTCTCAGTTGTATGTTTGTATTTTCCAGCACATACTTAACAAATATAATGTATTTAATGAATTATAATTCATTAACTAGGAGATGCACAAAGTGCTGAACCAGTGCAAATGAGAAAGCAATAGCATCCAGAATGATTGAGTCACAAAGATGGAAAATCTTGGAACATACTTAGTTCAGAATAAATTTTGATGGACATAAAAAATGCCTTTTATAACATCTTGGTTGGTTATACTCTTTGGGTATATTGCTGATCAGAGCAAGCAAATATTCCTTAGAACTTTATCCTGTTTTCACTGGGATAACAGCAATTCCTGTTATCAAGTTTTTCCCAGTCTGTTTCCACAACGTATTTAGAGATATTATAGCCTAAGAGAACAAGTTGTTTAGAATGAAGATTTAATGTTTTAAATGTTGTTTAAAATGTTGTTTAAAATTGCTAAAAATGGATGTTTTAATATGTGACTACACATGGAAGCATTTAATGATGTATTTGTAGATTCATTGAGAGTAAGTATTGAAGAAAAGAAAGAGGCAGATCAATTCAGGCCATTAGAATACAATCCCCAGAGCTTCAAACAGTTCAGCTCTGTTCCTGACAGTGATTTCCAGAGCTGTGAGACTGCCTGCTCTCTGTGGTGTACTAAGCAGTTTGAATAATTGCTCAGTGTTTATTAAGAAGTGTCTCTTCATAGGGCAAAATAACTTTCTGAGAACACTGTGAATCTTACAATGTCTTGACAGGAACTATTTTCAAAATGCGTATTTCAAATAAAATGGTAACCTAGAGATCCTCCATAACTTGAAAGTTTCAGGTATCATTTCACATGTTTACATGTTCTACATCTCTTTTTATCAAGCATCAAAGCTTTGACACTAACAGAATAACCCCAGTTCCAGTGAAACTTACCAGTAACAATTTTGGAAAAAATTGTGTATAGCAGAAAATTTTAAAAACCTGTTTCTGCAGCTTCTGAGGATTCTTTAAGTCCTCATTGTCTTCCTAGGCAGGAATGGAATGTATAATGCAAGAATATGGAAGACTTTTCCAGAACAGAGGTTATTGAAATGAGCCTAAAAATGAATTATTTTGTTCATTAGCACTGCTCTACATTTGTTGGAAAATTGGTACTTAAAAAAAAATACCTTTTGTGATTCTGCTGTGAACTCTAATGCCTCTCACACTAATATAAATATGAAATGGTGAATCTAAGAAGCAGCATCTGATCAAATCCTCTACGGAATTGAAATCTTTGGACTGTGACCTGCTGCTTTATTATCTCCGAGGACAGTTAGTAAGAAAATGTCAGAGTAAGGATTGTGAAATGTAAAGCTTTCCTGGCTGAATAAGCCTGAGGCTTATTGATGAGCTCTCTGCCTTTTCATTCAGGCTCTGAGCTGAAATTTTCTCTTCCAAAGAAAATATACATATTTCTAAAATACTTCTTCAAAAAGATTTATTCTGAAATTGAAGAATTTCCTTCCTGTTTGCACTGCCACCTTTCATAGAAAATCAATTGGTCAGGTAAGTACTTTTCCTTAGAGACAGATTTAATATTAATCCGAGGGAAAACATGCTTCTGTGCACTCAGCTGGGTCACATGGGCTCATTTTGTGCCAGGCCTGCAGCAATACTTTGCCTTATGCTTCATTTTATCACAAAGGTTTGTCAAAAAATATTCACTTCCAGTTTTTCTTTCCTGCTTCAAATGAAAAAAATCCAAAAAACCTCCATGAGGTGGGTGAAAGAGGCAAGGCTTTTTTAACCACTTCTTGGTTATTTTAATGGAAATCCTTATAGTAGACAGTAGGGAGAATCTGGGTTCTTTCATCTGCCTTTTTCCCAGAGCATTGCCCTATATATGGTGCAAAATACTTCATTCCTTCATCCAATAGGCCAAATATGAACAGTGATGCCACAAGTCTTTTTTGATATTAATACTGTTTCACAGCAGAGCTTTTTTATCTTTAAATTTCAGAAGAGGGTCACCAAATATCACTGAGTGTAGTTTTGATTAAATTCCTCTGACATTAATTTTGGAGGTAAAGGCATCTTGTTTCATACCCATTGTGCCTGGGGGTTTGGAACTACATCTCTGTCACTGTTACACTGAAGTCACTGGCTCACTTTGTATTGTCTCATGGGTGCCAGAGTGCTGACCTAAAGCTTTATTCAGTGCTGTTGTTAGAGACTACATTTTGGATTCTGTTATCTGTCTCAATGTATGTTTCTGAATTCATGAGGGTTTGACAAATTTAGTACTCAGGGAGGTCATATATGACTTGAATATACTCTGAAGCAGTCTCATGATGACTTTTGCATTCTTCTTATTAGCAGAAGTAAACCAAACATTTTACTACTATGAAGTTGATGGATATAAAAGGCATATTTAATCACAGATTAACATTCAAGAGTACAACTTACCTGTTGAGAACCTGTGGTTGTGCAGTTCTGCTTGCTTGGGAATTCAGCAGGATTTCTAAAATTATTCTTTCAGCCAAAATCAAATGTACACAGAACATCACCTTTCTCAAGACATTGCGCTGCTGATACTGTTTGGATCTAGCATATATGAAAAGTACAGTGAAGTAACATTCAGCAGCACTTCTGTACTTTCCTGCCTTTTGGAATTCCTCTGTCTCAGTCAGAATGGTTTCTCCAGATAGGGAAAATGATTACAATCAGAAAAGGATGAGATACAGGTGTATTTTCTGTGCCCCAAAACCTGCTCTTACTGGAATTTGGCTTGAATATTTATTCTTGGGCCTCTTGGCTAGCTGCGTTTCTCTGTGAAGTTCAATTTCCGCATCCTTCAATTTATCCTCTGAATGATAAATCCTTCAGAGATTAAAACAAAGACATACATTTCAAAAAAGTTAGTATCTAATTTAGCAGTTGCAATCTTGAAAGGCACAACCAAGTACTAAGGATTTATCTTTCAGACCACAGCTCTATAATACCCTGACCATAACGTTCAGCAGCTAATAAAAATAAAAAATAGTTTGCTGTAGACATTATCTTTCTGAAGCTGATTTCTGACAAGATGTTTTGTTATTAATGCTCTGTTTGGAGAATTTTCTGTTACATCAGTTTGACTTGGATTCCAACTCAGTTCCAGAGGTGAATATTCAGTGCAGAAAAGTGAGTGCTCCACCCAATACACTGATTATTCAGGTTCAAGAGATTTCTTTTCCAAATTTTCCACCCAATGTGTAGGGACAGAACACTGGGGATGACACAACTACTTTCTGTATTTGTGGGAACTGTTGCTATGATCAGATCTTAATCCCATAAGTAATGTTTCATTTTCAGAAAACAAAAAAATCTAACAACTCCCCTCACGCTGCCCAAATAACAAAGAATTATTTATGACTGTTTTTAAATCATTTGAGCTTGTTCAGAGCATTTGATTGCTCGATAACCTCAAAGCAACTTGAAGATATTAACTTATTTGATAACCTGTGCAAATGCTCTTGTCTCAGACAGCCCTCACAACAAAACATGTTGGACCAACAAACTCACATAATTCCTGCTTTAACTGATGGATTTTGTAGCCACGGTAAGAGAATTTTCCTTTTCCTCTTCAGTACTCACTCCTCAGTTCATGGTTGTGAAGTTGTGCCACTGTCAAAACTTTGAGCTTAGCAAAAAAGCAAAACTTATAGGCATCTTAAATCTAAATTTATATCAAGTGCAAGGGAGTTTAGCTGTGTAAAGCAAAATCTTGAATCTCTAGATTATGCAGCCTTGGAGATGGGCAAAACCCAGCCAGACAAGACCCTGGACAACCTACTCTGTTAATGCTGCTTTTACAGGACAATTGAACTGAATGATCTACAGAAGCCCCTTCCAACCTCAGCCATTCTGTGCATCTGTGATTTATTTTTTTCCCTATAATTGAATTATTATTTTTCCCTGCACAGGAATATGTGAAATTACACACGTGATCCTTGCACTGTTATGCATGAAAGAAATGTGACAAAGATGGAGAAGTAAAAAGATCATAAGTAAAACATGGTTACATTTTACCATCCAACTTCTTTACCTACACAGGGTCTGAGGTATTTAAGGTGATGTTATCCTCTCAGAGGGGTCTTAGTACAGACTTGCATGAAGCCCACAGCACCTGTTTTCATACACCCTATTTTAACATGCTCAACTTTGAACCTAAAATACTGCCCTAAAAGCATAATTAGTGACTTACCATTGTACAAAAAAGCCACACTTAGGAGAGCCTGTAGAAATGACCTTGGATATTGCAATAATGGATGTGTCTTTCAGTAATGCTTTGGAAAGCAAAAGTGTTCTAGCAGAGGGTGTTATTTGCTAATTGTCATAATTGGTGTAATTTTGTTCATTACCTAATACTAAATCCAGGAGGAATAGAATGAAAATGGTTGATGCATGTTATTTATGGAATAGAACCTAAGCATTTAAGTTGTCTGAATACAATGTTTAATGTGAAATCTTGATGTTAGTCTTTTTTTATTTTTAAGAATTCTGTTATTACAAGTTTGACAAGTTACCCTGTGAGTTGGATGTCTCAGTGGAAACTCTGTGACCTGCATAAACATTATTAAAAGAGGGAAATGATAGATTCTTGCTAGTCACTAATCACAATAATTTTAATATTCCTTCACAATGTAAGTCTTTTGGGCCACTAGTGTAATTTTAATCTTGGGATATCCTTCACTGTTCTTTCTACATGTAAATTAAGTGCTCTCTTTAGTTTTCTTTAACGGTGCATCAATTAAATGGCCATTAAAAGTAAGAGTTGCACTGTATCTGGTAAATTTAGGTGAAGAGGATGGCAGTCCTGACAGTGATTTTTTTTTCTTTCAAGAATTTTAAGAAGTCACAATTTTAAACATTTTCTCATACTGACTTCCAATATTATGAAACCCAGTATATTTACCAAAAATTGGAATAGATATTATTTTTAAACAATAATTTCCTGGCTTTCATTTCAGCTAAATATTTTCATCATTCCACTTCTAGAAGTGTCTCTGAAATAAGAAACATATTTCATGGTGTTTTGGCTTATTTTTCTCAAAGTCCCCAATTCCAAATTCTTATTTTCAGTATCAGCCTGTGGGCAAAATGGGAGTAATGCCAGAACTCATGAGGTAAGAGATATAGACTATTCAGAAGTATTTTGAATTTATTTTTGATGCCTGGAATTTCAGGATCAATGCTTAATGTAATCATCTTGCTTCTGGGTCTCGTGTGGGTTTCTCAGTTGGGCTTTGCATGAGAGGTTTGCACAAATAAAGTATGAGGGTTTGCACTGATTCTTAGATAAAGATGGTGTTTCTGAGCTAAGCTTGAATTTCTATAACCATGGACTGGCTGGTATGGAATAAACCTTAGAAACATCTCTTCTAATTGGAATGAGAAAAGTCTAAGGAGTTGAAATACAGAGGGTGGGAAGAGGTGCCTCTTTTTCAGCATTTTCTGAAATATGTGGTGTATTTCTGTTTAGATGACTTATTAACTGTGAAACATGGAGATATATTTAAATAAAGTTACTACAGAATTTTTAGCCTGTTGCAACACATTAAATTCAGACCTTTGCCCAGGAAGTTCTGCCAGAAAGTGCCCAAGGCTTTGCTCGGGGAAATGTTGGCTGATGCCAGCAACAGCAGAGCGGTAGGAGGCAAAAGTTAGAGAGTGGGGAAAAGGCAAGCTATTCCTACAAAAGCTCTAACAATAACATCTTACAGATCACACTCCCCCACCAGAGCCTGGAGCACTGATTGCATCTTCTTGGAACCCTTACCCAAAATGAGTATTAATGAGGCAAATGAGGATACTTGGAGGGAAGGAGTTACAGGCAAATATATAGCCAGCTGGGGTGGGCTCCTCTAGGTTTGATACCAACTCTTGAAACCTGACAAAAAAAGTGAAATAACAATTTGCAGACAGTTGGTTTCTTTCCATCCCATAACTGCAAAAAAAGTGACAGCTTGAGGCTTCACTTTGCTACCCTTGTGTTGCTTAAGATAGCAAGACTTTTTGTTGGTTTCTAGATAAGTCAGTTTTCAAATGCTTTCCCTTCTTCAAGTATATTAGAGAATGTGGGCAATCAAGGAAGGAATTAATTGTGCAATATATCCAGTGTCCATAGAACAGATCTAAAGAGTGGAAATACACTGTGAGGAATACAAACCACCTAAATTTCAAAGTGAAACTAGCAGTTAAAAATGGTCAGTTGGACTAAGATGATGTGTGTGTGTGAGAGAGGATATAGTTATTTCATTCAGATTTCTCTTCATCTTTTAATTGTGCAGGCCTAACATAGTCCAGTATCCAGATATTTTCCAAGTATAACTGAATGGTTTAAGCTCTACATTTTGTTAATCATGTTTTATTATTTTTTTGTTGTGTATGAAGTCATTGTCACTTATGCTGGGTCTAAAGTCTCTCATAGCTAATTCCAGAAGTGACCTTTGAATAACTTTTGATCTTGAACTGCAGTAAAATCCTCAGATGTAGGAGCTGCTCTGGTCACTGATGTGACTCATGGAGCTGAGTTCTCTGGTTCATATCAACATTCCTGATGGTGATTGCTCATGGTGGGATGGATGCCTTCACTCTGGTGCCTGATAAGGGAGCATGTATGAGTTTTAAGCAGCCTTAGTTAGGTGAGACATGGCTGATTGCTTGATGCAACCTGTGTCAAAACTTGAGCCTCAGACACAGGTATTTTATAAACAATCTCAACCTTTCTGTTTTCTGCTTCTATGTAAGTTGTTCAAATGAAAGTGAATATCCCTAGATACGTGTCCAAAATATTGCATTCTAGTCTCCCAGCATCCTGTTTTTGATAGTATCAGAAATGTTTTTTCCTTAATGTAGATGAATAAGTTTCATTCAGACAGGCTTCATGAATATTTTTATTACCTATCTCATTTTCTTTGTAGTAGACCATAAGACCAATAGATCTATACCTTGGGTTGTGCTAATTTGATAGTACAAAATGGGTTACTGGGCAATAAGAATATTTGAAAAAGTAACTTTGAAAAGTACTTTGTTGTACAGAGTGGTGATAATTTATGCATGGTTGTATGTATTGGTTTTCTGCTTTGAGTATTTTAAGTTACTTACCCAGTTACCTCTTAGTTTGCAAAATTAGCCACTCTTACTGAGAACAAAACTTGAATCTTTCAGATATCTAAAACTGAACACGCCAAGCAGAAGCAGAGAGCTGTAGGTTGTTTGATATTAGTGTGTCAGAAATGTTATGGTTATATAAATAAAAGTAGGCTATCAGCTACTAAACTGAGTTCTGAATTGCTGATCCATGAGCCTCTCCTACTCAAGACACTTGAGTTTAAAAATATTTTAAGAGAATCACTAAATGCTTCTTACTGCTGTAAGACTACTTGGTATTGCTTTTGACTTTTGGATGATTATCTGTCCTTGGGTACAATGACCTTTGCTTACTGGTGTGAATAAGGATGGGCAGTAAGAGCTATCCTTGGAATTTTAAAGAACATTTTCAAATCAGATCAAAAGTTAATGACTTATAAAGCGAAGTTATACATGAGTGATATTCACAATGGAGAAGAATCAGGGGAGTTTCTTTACATTTTTGAACATATAAGTCCTTACCTTGTATTGGTTATTTACATAAAAAGCTAAGAAACTCCTACAGCTGAACTGAACAATAAGGAACTTATGTCTTACTCTTCAGCTCAGCTATCAGTTTGTGGTGAAATTAAAAATATTCTTTGAACAGCACCGAAATTTTACCAGTATCTACTAGCAACAGGCTATGAATACTGTATCACATGGAAAAGTTTTTTGTTTTAATTTTCTTGAGTAATAAATATTCTTAAGCCATTATGCTTGTTCCTTCAGCATGGGAAAAACTCATGAATGCTTGTTTCGTTGTCTGCCTGACATGTATTAAAGGAAAAAATAAAATCAGAAGTTACATATGCTCTGAAATATGTCTGTTAGTGTGACAGTCAATCCACCTAGAGCACTGTCATGTCATGGATCTTCTTTAGGTTGATATTTCATCTAAAATGCATTTTTTACAAAAAATTAACCTTAATATCCTAGGTATAACCCAGGCTGAATATATACATAGAGAGAATTGAATATATACATAGAGAGAGCACTCTTAAGTCTGGGGTATTTGTATGTGTGCAACACATCAGTTTTGAGGATTTTTAAATTTTTTTTTAAAGTGCATCTAGAAAACTATAAGAGTAAAGTCAGACTACAAAGATACATGAGTTGTCCTCCACAATAATAAGTATAATCTCATCAGTAAATGTGCTTATTTGTGTCTGATTATAACATGGGAAATTCAAGGTCATGTCAAACTTAGTGCTAAAAATGGAAATGCAAGTGGAACCATTTCCCTCATGTTTTTTGTTTAGTTTGGGAGGTTTTTTCCCAACGAGGAGCTTTTTGGAAAAATATATTTTCAAATATACTGTAATGCAAGTCAGGGTCATTTTAAGGTCATAAATGAAGATAAAACTATCATTATAGTAGGCATCTCAGATATAAAGGTTGGTCTCACTAGGGTTGCTATACTTGTGTCTAGAAGTTCTAGTTCAAAAAGAACCAAAGGGAAATAAAAAAAAAAAAGAGGTTACTAGCATCTTTAGTACTCAGTGAAACAGAATTCTCCACTGTTCTGGATTTGGTGTCTGAGAGCCCTTGCTTTAGAATTACAGAGTGCTTGAGGTTGCAAGGGACCTGTTCAAATTACTTAGTTAAGTGTACTTTTATTTATTTATTTATTATTTATTAATTTTATTCATTTATTAGTTACTGTTGAGATTACTTAGTTCAGTACACTTAATTAACTCATGATGCAAAGATGATTTTTTGCCTTTTCTATACCTTTTATATAACTTATATATAACTTTTATATATCCTCAGTATTCTTAGCATACATGCTTGCAATTTCTTAAGTCTGATAATTTAGCATAGTCCTAGAGTTCTGTTAAACCAGGAAACCAAACATCCTAAAGGTCTCATAGTAGGAGGTGGGAAACCAGAGTTCTCTTTAGAAGATACCCTACAGAACATATTCTAGAGATTTGATTTTGAACAAACTAGAGATTTGGCACATGCAGGGGGGAATTCCATGCATGGGGGAATATCATGCTGTTCTTCCAGGCCTCCCATTGGGGCATCCTTGTTAGATATGCTAATTTGTAATGTGTATAAATTGTATAGGCGATCTATCACGTGTGTGCATTGCAGAGCATTCCACCTTGGCCAAGTGGAGCACAAATAAGGATCCTTATTAAAATACCAAGGTAAAAACCCCATATCCCTTAACCATGCCTGGCTCTCAGTTTTTTAGACCAGGGAAAAGCATCGCTCAGAGCAGCATCAACCAGAGCAGATTGAGCAGGGCCAGCTCCACTTTGACTGTGTCCAAGGATGGAGACTACAAATTCTCTGAGCAACCTGTTCCAGTGTTCAGGTAGCTGAAAAGAAGGAACTAAACCTAACTGAAATACTGGAACCTGGTCTATCATGTGTAAATCTCTTGACAGATAATATGGATTCTGTACCTCTCAGCATATATTTGCGGCAAAGCTCTGTTAGTTTTGCAGTTGAACATTATATATTATTATAAACATCAAACTGTGATGTTTGATATGCATCATGATGATTTATAGTATGGCGAATATATGCAAGCAGTAGATTGGCTTAAGATAAATGTTTTTACAAGCAGCTGTTTGTACCACTTGCATCAATGTGAAGTTCAGTATTTAAGTACTGTTTGAACAATATTCCTGGTGGTTTTTAAATTTTTCTTCCCGCTCCAGCTTGGTCTTGCTTTATTAGTTACAGGAAGTTGAATTTCATTTCCCAAAAGCACCCAATTTTGCTGTTTATTTGTAATTTGTCATTATCTGAACTTTCAAAGTATCTTGAGATTACATAGTTGTACTATAAACATGAGAACGGGTTTGTTAAGCTTCAATACTTTCGGTCTGATAGGATAAGACATTAGAAGACCATAATGTGCAAGTGCTGCGGGGCTCACTCACACAGAGGCAAGGTTGGAACATCCCAGGGGAGGGCCTTGGCCTGGGACAGTTTTGTGTGGTTCTGCTCAAGGGGAGGTTGAGCAATCTCCATGCTGGCGAAAGCACAGCACTGAGTTGTTGCTGTGCATTTGAGCTCACCTGGCAGAACCTGAGGGAAAACAAGTAGCAGTGAAGAGAAGTCACTTCCCCACCCTGTGGGGACTGGCACAATGCAGGCAAATCGTGGCAGAACAAGGGGAGTGTGATTTGATAAAGGCTCCAGCAATCTCCAACTCTCTCTCCTCTCATTCCCCCCTTCTCCTTCAGCAGAAAAATGAGAAGTGTGTAGAGCTTTGTGTCAGTTCTAGAGAGCAACTCGCCCTTTGTTGTCAGTCCTGTGCCAACACACTTCAGGGATGGGCTTAGCAAGACATTATTGCTCCAAAGTCAGTGCAGATCTGAAGGCACTGAGTCTTTTTTGTGGTTGGTTCTTCGGTCTGGCTATAAATGCAATGGAAAAGAATTGAAACTAAACCAAATACTATTTTGATTTTACAATGTAAGGGATACACAACTTCAGTGTTTGTGTTACGCATGCAAAATTACACAAGGATATTAAAAATAAATAAATAAAAAGAGCAACTCCATGATTTAATTTAAGTGCATTTTTAACAGCATGTGCTTTTTGGTCAGTGCACTCTGGTTTAGATAAACACTGTGTTGGCAAATAGTGAGTGACAAGGAGTGGCCAGTTAGCATTTAGCATGTAATCACTGAATGAGTCATGAAACCAATATTATAATTATGCCACTATGAGATCAGGTTTCCAAAGCCCCACATTTGCAAATATACAAACCAGTTGTTTGTTGTTTGTTTGGTTTGTTTTTTTTCAAGGTAAGTGATTTTGAAAAGGGCAACTGCAAAATAAATTAGTCACAGCAAATTGGGAGATAAAATTCAAGTGCCTTCTAGCTCGGGTGATAGATGTGCTGACTATTGGTTCTGGGGTGTGATGTGAAACAATGAAAGATACCTGTTGTATTTTGTGGTTACAAACCTGTTGCTAAGGTTGTAATGTCAAGCTAGGATTTTCCAGCAGTTTGTGCCATCCTGGTAGAGGAGAAATTCCAGAAATCTCATATATGAGTAATCAATCTCTTCTTTCCCTGAGGAAAATCCCTCAATGGTAATAGCCAACAAGGTTCATTGTGTGTGATGTATATAGCCTGCAGTATATAATTACATATCAGAAGAACAAAAGGGAATATTTAAATGACTGGTGAGCAGAAGGGACAATTCAGCCCCTTAGGACTGTGATGACTCAATGGCCTCTCTGTTGTGATGGTTCAAGAACATTCAGTCAGGCGCTCACCTTTAGCATTGCAGTTTTATAATCACAGATCATCACACTGTGTAATGCCCTAAGAAGACTCTCAGTAGAATAACTGACTCTGTCTCCAGATTAATTAATAATATAAAATCCTGAATATTTGGAAAGAGATGTTTGCTGTTCTGACCTGAAAATTTATTTTCACGTCTCTATATATTTTGGAGAGCTTTTGACATGTATTTTGATTTTACTTTAAATAGAATATGCCTGTTCAGAATCCAACTCTGATTAAATTTGTAGGAATTCTACAGATGAAAATATAAGGAAAAAGTAAAAGTCTCCTTATTCATCCTCTTATTATCCAAATTAAAAAAAAAAAATCTTATAATGGTGAGGGGGTGGATTTAAAACTTTTACCCCACTAACATTTCAGTTCAATTTATTATATGTAAGAAAACCTCTGAATTTCTAAAATATGTCCGTTCTGGTGTGCTAGTAATTGCCAGTGCACACTTTCAATATTTAGTGATCCAAATGTGTAAAAAAACCTGTTGGAGCTTTGAAAAAAAACCTTTGAAAGTCCATTTACACATCATTTTAATTTGAGAGGGCTTCTCTGTGCCTCTTATCCCTGAAGGATATAAGTCAGATGGAGAATAGCTAAATAACAAGCACAAACATTAGATGAGAAATCAAAATTAGGTATTCATATTTAATCCTTCTTTTTATGTTTGGTTTGAATGAAAGTTGTGTTTGTTTACAAAGAAGCAATTAGTTCTAGAGAACTTCTTATTCCTCTCATTAAATCATATTTGTTCAAAACAGAGTAATTTACATAGTAATTAATTTTGATACTGCTTATAGTGGGCTGTTATTTTGGTTGAGAAATAGGCCCCTGGAGCAGATGTGCTCTTGCTGAGAAAAAAGCCTCCTTTTGGAACCACAGCTAAGGCACATGTGGAAAAAATAATGTGGAAAAGACTCACAAAACAATTGTTATTTAATAATTCTTTGTCAAATTCGTTTTGAAATATATGAAGAGCAAATTGACCAACTGCATCTTTGCTTGTTTAATCAAGGGTTTTATGGCTTCTTGGCTTGACAGGTCAAGTGCCTATTTTTTCTTTATCTTAATTCAGAAAAGCCCAAAAACCTCATACCCAGCAACAACTTACTATCAGAAAAGTGGTCTATATGCTTGGAGAAGTGTCTGCATCACATTATTTGCAGCTTGTGGTTGTATTTCGTGACTGATGATTTATTGCATAGACAAGGGGTTATCAAAGGAAGCAGTAAATCAAGTGACAGTAGTTCTTGTTTCTTTTCCAGAAATTACATAAATTGTATATCATTGGAAATGCTGGCATATTTATGCACTGTTTGCAAGCATTAAAACCTCAGTTACTGAGCACAGTTTTTGAAGATTATATTCCCAAGAACTTCTATTATTTCTGACATTTGGAATAAACACATCAATTCCTGTAGTGGTGAAAATTTTAAACCAGGAGGAGTTCATCAAGGAAGGTATTCAGAAGCAGAATGTAGAGTCACACCAGTTTGTTTGGGGCAAGACATTATTTAAGGAATAGTTGACTGGTTAATATGAATTAATGTGGTCAAAAATAACAAGCTTGTAGTGATTATTGTGAGAAGTTTTTACAATACGTGTCTTCCTGCCCTTTCTGGGGAAGCAGGAACTGTGGTGCTCTGGTGCATAGAGTAAAAAGGCTTCTGCAGCATCAGTGCCTCAGCAACCCAGCCTACTTTGTTCTTTTGGGCTGGGTTCTCTTTCACATGTGCTAGAAGTCAACAGCTATGAAAGCAGCTTAATTCTTTTGCTGCCCTCTTTGTTCAACTGATTCCCTTTCTTACACCGTGAGGAAGTGCCTCAGAGTCACACATTTTCTGATGACACTTAACCCCGTCCTGTGATCCAGAGAGAGGCAGAAAGCGAGTTTGTTTCCTGGTTTGTGACTGGTTTTTATTCTGCTGCCTGGCCCTCTCCTTGCCCAAAGTGGAGAGCTTGGCTTTCCAGCACGTTGACTGATCTGTGCCATGTGTTTGAAGCTTGAAAATTACAGCTGTCATTCTTCACTGCCTGATTTTTACTTTCCAGGAATCTCATTTCAGAGAAAGAAGCTATTATTTCTTGTGCATTTTCCATACTAGTTTGAAATAATAAAGACATCACAATATGAACAGTAGAGACTTTTGTCTGGTTCAAAATCCTTTGTATAGACATGTCATGACAGTCTGAAATTTCTTCTTCCAGTTTATGAAATTTCTCTTTTGTTCCTAAGGAATATTAGGACTCCTCCTTTCCCTAAAATAAGAAGAAAGAAAAAAAAATAGAGCTGCTGTCGAAATATTTTGAGATGTTCTAGTTGTAAAGTGATCCAGAGAACATAAAGGCAGTCATTTACTTGGCTGGGAAGGCAAAGAACAATAAATAAAATGACTGTAGCAACAAATAAAAACATGTGAGCAAGACTTTCCCAAGATAATTTCTAGTTCATAATCCTCTCTGTGAAAGGAGAAGCTTGTTTGCTGAAAGAGCAATGCTAGGCTAAGCAGCCTCACATGTAGCCTAATAAGTTAGGAATATTGCATTTACGCTTGAAGTAAACATTTGTAACAAGTCTTCTTAAAATTCATACTGAGACTTTGAAATAATTAAGAAATTAGATCATTTATTTCGCTCTTTTCCTAATATTTTTATTTATCATATAAACTTTGAAGATTTTTTCTTGTCTTAGTTTTGTTGTTGTCCTAGCATGTTTTCAGTAATTTTGAGGTGTGGAATAGTGTCAGGTTGATTGTTTTTTGAAAGATGTTTTTCACTTGAGTATAAAATGATAATAATGGATCACATGGAACTGAGCAGAACAGAACCATTCTCAAAATGTTTTTATCCAGGCTAAAACAGAAGACAATTACTGGGATGTGAATGTAACCTAGAATTTAGTGGAATATTCAGTTGAACCACCTTTCTCATTAACTTTGAAATATTCAAATAGCTTTTTCAATCACTTGCTTTTAGAGGTGAAGAGGCAAATACATTAGTGTTTTTCAAATCAATGATCATGTTGTTTGCTCTGCATGTAAATGAATGAGCTACTTTGCTTTAAAGCCTTTAAAAATACCTAATCCTGGGAAGCTAGAGGCTGTAATTTTCTGTATACCAGTTTTAATAATGACTAATGAATTCTGGCTGTGGTGAAGCAGCTTGTCTTGTGTAAGCAAGATATCTTAATATAAACAGCTCAGTTTTCTCATCAAAGTAATTATTGAATCAAAGCCAAAGCAATTGTTTCAAACATGTTGCAGTTCTGCTCTGAGTGCTGCTCAGAGTCAATGCAGCAGAGCACTGAAATATACTTACCAATGAATTCTCAAAAAAATTTGAAGCATGACTGGACAATCCTTTTAGGCATAAGGACATTTGGACAAAAGTTCTGTGTTTGTTTGCAAGTTCCCTTCTTCCTTTGTTGGTCACCTTTAGTTTCTTGAGGCAGAGATCCTGGAGGGCCATGCAGCAAGAAAGCTTCCTGCTGCCTACTTCAGGTAATAATTCTGTCTCTTTAGATGAGATGCAGAACAAACTGCAACAGTTCAGGTAAAATTCTCAGGTTTTGAATGCAGACAATTTGGCAGGAGAACATCAGTGTGGGGGATGGAAAGCAATTGGCTGTAGTTCTTATTCAAAACCAGCCAGGTAATAGGCACAGGATCCTAGCAAAGGGGTGTCTTTAAAGTCATGGGAGGAGAAAGTTGTGGGCACAGATGGACTATTCTTTTTTTACTGCTCTGTTTAATTTCTACAACAGTAGAAAAATATGCCTCTCCATACAAGAAACAAAACAACTTGCTCCCTGACAACAGAAATCAGCCTCTCCCAAAGCACACAGCTCGTTCAGAAACTGACACCCAAAAACAGCACATGCAATTAACTCATACATTTTCAGATTTATAAGCACTATTGAAAGAGATAATGAATCTTAAAACAAGCCTTATATAGAAAAAGCAAGAATGTTCACAAGAAAGGATTTAGTCATTGAAATACCCAAACTTTTTCTGTCATTCATTACTCCTTCTTTTTTGATAGTAGCAGTCTAGAAACACTTCTCTTCAGCTGCACATAGGCAGGCTTATGTAGATAGTACTTTTTATGATAAAATTGGAATAAGAAATGATCTTGAAGATCTTAACCATCAAAGAAATGATCTTGATGATCTTTACTATCATTTGAATATCATATATGCTTACTGCTGAAAGCCCAGTGAAGGCAATAGTAACCATCCTGGGTTACATCAGGGATTGTCTGAAACACAGGAGGATAAAGACACTAAAACAAGAGATAAGTGTAGCAAAACACAACATCTGGTACCTGACAAGGGAAAAATTAATAGCAAAATCAAATGCAAATTAGCAAAAGCAAGGATCAATGAAATAGCTTATGATATAAGTAATGATTTCTCCGTTCACTTGTCTCTACAATTTAAGACTCGACGGGATTTTTTTCTGTTGGAATTCACTTTTTCTTGTTACCAAAGTAAAACTACAGGTAGTCAGTCATAGAAATGTGTTACTGATAGGTTTGCCTTACATGATAGCCCACAGAGAATAACAAATGTATATCTGGCTCTTGTAGGTCTCTGTTGCCTGTGCATCCTCATGGATGGTAGATGGGTGAATGTCAGGTCTTAATTAACCTGCATAGCTGCAGTGAGCTGGCTTCATCGCCTCTTAATTTAATTAAATCTGATCTCTCTTCACAGCATTTGGAGAAATTTGAACATTACTTCTTTGCATCTCAGACTCAGCCAGATTTCTCCTAGAACAGCGTGACTGTGTGAATGTTACCAAAAGTGATGAATGAGAACAGCGTGCTTGAAGTGTCATTAGACATCTAAAGACAGCTGAAGTGTGAAAGTCAGCACAGGAGTGGGTGCTCTAATGCACCTGCACAGCCCTGCAAGGGTAGAGATGAGTGTCACGTTGTTTTGTGAGGTTTCAGAGACTGCAGTGTTATGTTGGCAGTGCTGAGCAACTTGGGAAAAGCCATATCTGCTGTCCTGGTTCAAACAGGTCATTATTATCCATGAACAAATATGTAGCTGACAATTTGTGATTGCTAAGCTTCCTTTTAGTTATGCTTTTGGCCTGCATCCTAAAGACACTCCATTACCAGTGCAGAAATGGAATCTTGGGGATTGTTTTAAGTGCTGAAGACTCCCTCCCTTAACTTACTTCCTCCTTTATCAGAGCCCCAGCTGATTAGATAGGAAAGCATGCTGGCTGGCGCCTTCCCACCCCGCTTGTTTTTGTACCTCACTGCTCTCTGGTGCTGGGTCATGTTCCTATTCATTTTTCATGACCTTACCTCATTACACCCTTTCCAATTGCAGCTTGTTTCTCTGACCTTGAAGTCCTAAAGGCTGATCCAAAAGATCTGGGACCATGTTTTTAAGTTAACTTCTGGAAAGGCTGGAAACATGAGGACATTTTTCAGCAAAGAAGTTTGTGTGTATGTGTACACTTGTGGTTTTTTTACTATTTTATCATGTAATATTTGGCTGAGTGCTATAGACTGGCTTTGCAACCCACTAGCACCTTCATGAATTCTGGTGTTGAATGATTCTTGTTTACAAACTTCTTATATTTGGTATAGATTTATTAAAAAATGTGGATATTCAACTAGTACTGTGGGAATATCTGTCTTTATTTCACTGGTTTTCAGTCCCACTGCTTTGCTGCTTATTTCTGTATTGACTTTGTGTGTTTCTGCCCATCTAAAAATCGTGAAATTGTATTGGCTTAGAACTCACACCTGTTTATTGCAGCCACAATAGAACATGTGTTTAATTTATGCTGCGGGTAATTAACTGAATTGAAAATATACATATATACATTTTGATGTGCTTTACCACATTTAGATGTCTTCAAATAGATATTTCATTTTGATTGCTGGGTTTGCCTAATGTCTGATTCCCAGGTTTCCTATGCAAACTTTCAGTGGATACTCAAAGTATTTGAACAAATGTTGTGATCTCTTAGGGATGACAAAGTGCATTATTGCTCATTAAAACTGCTTCTTCCTTGCCTAAAATCATATTTCTGTCAGGTTCAGAGCCTGAAGAGATAAGTTATATGCAGTGTTTTGAGAAAACATGGAATAGCCTACCAGTGTGAGAGTACAAGAACAAATTGCTATAGATCTGCCCTCCCTGTGTGCTCAGCAGGCCGGATGCGAGGCACTTCTGGCCACGAGTTGTGTAACCTCATTTGTGCAGCACTGAGTCCCTCAGCATCCAGGGAATGCTGCTTCCCATGGGAGCCCTCTCAGAGCCCACAGGCTGGGAGGAATGGGTGCACAATCATCCCTACACAGTCCTGGCAATGTGCACTTGATGCTCCCTGCAAGGGCTTGAGGCTGAGCTTGGAGCATGCAGTGCACAGACAGTGCAAGCCTCATCAAAGCATTGCCTGTAGGTCACTGCATTTAATGTCGGCACCTAGTGTAGGATACCTTTTAGGTATGTGCTGCTTGCATGCACTAGGTCCTGACAGCTCTCTCTGAAGCTGGGAAAGGAGAAATGAAATCTGGATTCATCCACATGCCGACACTTGGACATGAATTAGTTTAACATAGGAATTTAAATCTGTCAGTTATGGAATTAATGTATTTTGTTATAAAAGCCTGTGCTAGATGCAACCTTGATGTAAATGGGAGGATTTTCTGGAGCTAAATGTCCTCTTTTTTTGGTGTCCGTGCCTCAGAGACAAGTTACACTTGTTTGTACCTCACCAATGGTATCTCCTTTCCCTATATTGTCTTAATTGCCTTGCTGATCTTCAGAAGGAAAGTGGCCAGGATGTTTCATCCCTTTTTCCTGCCATTTCAGTTCTTTGGAGCCATTGACTGCTGCTGTAAATCTGAGTAGTCTTGGAATTGAAGTAGAAGGACAGTGAAATGTGAAATAAGAATGCAGACATTTGTTTTATTCTGTGTGTGGCTCCACTTTCTAGTCATAATGACAATACTTTCAATCATAATAACATGAGTGGTAGAGTAATAATAGTAAAATAGTAAAAATGCTTTGAATGAAACTTTGCTGCTCAGTGTGCATAAAAAATTTCCCCAAAAATGAATTCCAGTACATTTGAAACTAAGAACTTTCATTTAGAAGCATGTAGAGTTCTAGCATTATCTAAAACTTGGCTTCTGTTAATCGTAGCTTTACTTTCATGTGGTAGTTATAAAGGTGAAACTTCTTATCTAGAAGGACATGTCCTTTTTCTTAAAAAATAATGTCGATTGATGTAGACTTTTGAAACTAAAAGAAGTTCTGAGAGGCATTTTCTGTGTGTTTCACTTACTTAATGATGAAACATGGGAATTCATTTTAGCAGGATAAGTAACTGCAGTCCAACCTAACATTTATGTCTATTAGCCTTTATAATGCAAAACTGTTAAATATCAGTATATCCTATATATCAACTTTGTTTCTTAACATAATATTGTCTCTTATTACAGTGCATGTGTTAAGTACCTTCTGGGCCCAAAAGATTTAATTCCACTGACTGAGAGGTTTTGTTACTGCAGCTGCAAAACATTTCTTGACCTGTAGCTAAGGCACAAATCTAAAATTACAGGCAGAATATTGAAGAGAATTTAGAGTTAATAAAAATAGACTGCTACTGAAGCTAAAAGGAAGTTTGTCTTCTATTTCAGCTGAAATGTAAAAAGTATCTTAACAGCTTTTGAAAATATTTCTGAAAAGAAAATTATTTAAAAGAAATGGAATTGTATGTTCTGTCAACCCTTCATTTTTTCCTTCAGAACTTGAAAAACCTATTGAACTTGATTAAAAACAACAAAAACTTTGGTTCATTAAATACCTTCAGTTCAAGGTCTTTCACTGACTGCCTAGGCACTGTTGCAGGCTCCTACTAATTAAGCACGTAAAGAACATGTGATTTGTGCTTAGAAAGTATTTTTTACAATTAAGGCAATCTAATAAAAAAAAAAGTAATTTTTCTAGCAGGTGATCTCACTTTTTGAAATGTTGGATAGCTAAGGGAAGTGAGTAATGTTTTATAAATCTAATTTTTGAAAAAATGGGAAAAAATTACATCAAACAACTTTAACTTCTCTTATAACACTTTATTTCATACAAGACAAGTTTATGTTGAAGCAAAAGATGATTTTTTTTAAGGCTATGACAGCTTCATTTCTTGTAATGACATGGTAAGAAACAGAGGCTAAAAATGAGTAATTACCTACTGCTTGAGATGCTGTGCAATGGCAGTCACTGCAGCAAGGGATAATCCAAACAAAGGCTTCCTCATCACTCCCGGAAACTGCTCCCATTGTTCTTGCTCTGGCTGCTGCTGCTGGTGTAAGGCAATAACTGGCACTAATGCTTGCCATGCTAAACATTTTCAAGCGTCCCACATTTGTGAAAGAGACTGAAAGGTCATAAGAAAATTAAAAGAATTTTTGAGTATTTTCTAACCCAGTCCCCAGCATGGCTGAGCACATCTCTTGGGCAATCAGAATTTAGAATAGGTCTGATCTCTGCAGGAGACAAAAATACAGAGCCTAAGTAAAGTGGGCTGGACATTTACAACAGTGAGACCTGAGAGTAATTTCCTTTAAGTGACTGGGCTGTAGAAATATGATTTACTGCTACATAGACTGATGTTGTTTTTATGAAAGCAATTTATTTTAATATCTAACAAAAAGAAGCAATTTTATTTGCCATAAAATAGTGTTCTGTTCAAGTTTCTATCTTTTTTAATGCCCAATTCAGTCAGCTGCAATAGGAATGAAGAAGCTGCTCAAGACCAAGCAGTCAGGGACAGTTCCTTCTGTCTTTAATGTAGTACACAAGAGGTTGATGGGATGGTTGTGGTGCCTGAGATTCAGTGTCTGCATTAATGCTCATGCTTTCATTCTTTGTTGTAATGAATGTATTTTCATTTTATCTAAAAGGTAATAATTTCTGCAGGAGGGATTGCTTCTTTTAGTGTGTACTGTAGAGTATAAGAATCTCATGTAGGAGACCAACAGCTCAAGAGGATTTTTTTAATTGAAATACTTGTTCTGACTCATGTGCCAAGAGGCATCGACCTGAAGTCCCAAATATTCTGGCCATGCCATTTGATCTTTGAATTGTAATGTGCAAGGTGAACAGCAACGCTGTGCTTACACTTTTTTAAATAGTTTTGTGAATTTTGTTTCTCAAAATGAGACACAATTCAACACTCCCCACTCTCCTTTCTTCCCTCCTTTCTTCTCGCTCATTTTCTTTACATCTTTCTCCATATTCAACAAAAAAAAATCAATCGTGAATATTTTTGATAAAATTTTGGCTTTTTAGCATTTTTATTCAGCTTTAAAATTATTGTGAGAAGCTGGATATAGGTAATATTTGAGTATATTATACATACCATAGTGAATAGCTAATTTAATAAAGACAGGTGTTGTAGGCAGAGTTGCCCATCTTCTTTATTACTTCATTTATACTTTCTTATGTTATTTTGTAGTCTGTTTCCACCAATAAAAGTGGTCACTGCTACACAATGCAAATTGTCTATTGTTCAGATTTTAGGCACTACAACATTTAATTGATTAATTTAATTGAAGCACATGAAAATAACAACATAAAAATGTTGTTTGCTTTTCAGCATTAGATTCTTAATTAGTGATTTGGCAGATAGGACAAGTAGGGAGGGTATTTCCTGATGGTGGATAATTCATTAAACTGAGTGCCAACAGAAAATCTAAAATCCCATAACTGCCATTAATTAATTACCAGGAAATACCTGGCCCGGGTGGAGCGGGTCATTATGCTTGTATTCCTCGTAAAACTCTGGAAGGTGAAAAGAAATCAAAATAACATAAGCAAAGTATTGTGCAAAGCCAGTCCAGAGCCCCAGCTGTGTCCAGTCACTGGGGCTGTGCAGTGACACACATGGGCCCATGTGTCCTAGTGACAAGCACAGCTCAGAGACACCAAACCAGAACTTCACTTGGGGTTTAGCAGTGCACTGGTGTAACCAGGATTTGTGTTTACAGCAAGGTAGTGATTTTATGGTAATATTTGAGAACAGTTTGGCTTCTTAATACCTCAAAGCAAAGGTATCCTGAATGGCTTAAGAATGTTTAGGCAGTGGCTTCTCCCCTGACACACATTCACACAGGATAAAATTATCTTACAAAACATGTTGCAAGATATCAGGTTGCTAAGGTGTGTCTCTTGAGTTTTCTTCTTTTATGTTGCAGTCTACAGTTGCTCATTTATACTGTAAATTGCTTTACTAATAGAGACAAAAGAATAGGTAGTCCTTGGCAACGAATCATGTGTACTTCATTCAGATTATTCCATTATTTTCCAATATATCAAAGGAAAAGAGAGGAAAAAACAGTTTTTTACCCCCCTCAACACTTCCTTTCATGAGATGTCTATGAAATTATTAACCAAAAGAAGTCTTGTTTTTCATTGAAATAGAATCTTTAGTCTAAGGTGTGGTGAACATGTGATTTAGAGACTCCATGCTTCTGAAATAGGTGGGCTGTACTACATTTATTTCTGCTCACAAGTCCAAGGAGGACCAAGCCCAGAGAGGCCTCTTTAGTTTCTTTCTAATGAGCATACTCATCCTGGTGACAATAAACCCAATAAATATTTTTAAAAATAAAATTGGGAACTGGTGCTATTTTGTATTATCTCAAACTCTATGAAGATTTTTCTTTTATTTTGTGAATAGTTTGTTGCCTACCTGAGCATTTAATACAAGTAGGTTACAATTTACTATTTTTTTAAAAAAAATTTATTGGTTAATGTTATAATTGTCAGAGGAGATTTCCTCTCCCTTCTTCCCTCCTTCAATAGCAACTGAGAGTTAAATTTGGAAGGTACTCACAGGCACATAATCAGAGTTCAGCATTTCTGGTGCTTTGGGACTCTAAACCTATTTCAAGTTATAGTAATAAAGGTTATTAAAGAGAAGACACATTTCATATCAGGAGAGAGCATATATGCTGTTATACTGCTTAATTTCTTTCCATTTTTAAAACATCCCATTAGTGTGTGCAAACTCATTAAATAGAGCAAATCCTGGAGTGTAATTTAGACAACAGGAACATTCTAAGTACTCAGGACTTTCACCTAAATTTTTATTTAATAAAAGTGGAGTTTGGTGAGGATCTTGTGAGCTCAGTTTGTGTACACAAAGACTCTTCATACTGTTCAAAAGTAGATTTGACACAAAATTTGAATTTGCTTTAGCCAAGGAACATTTCCACCACTTTTCTTCACCAGGCTGTGCAATAATTTTTTCCCACATCCTGACAGCATCAACACCTGGTGGGTGAGCCCTGCAGTTTTTCCATCATTGGATTTTCAAAAGAATGTGTGTGCAGAGATAGGAAAGTCACTTTAGGCGGTGGTGCCGAAGGTGGAGACTCAAATGGGACTGAGAAAGAAAGGGGGAACTGTAGGAAGTGTACAGCAAAGTAGTTAATTTCCTTATATTTGTTAAATGCAGGAGTTCCCACACATTAATTTTGGCCAGACCTGTGTTACATTTTTAAGGACCCTTGAGGATCAGCTGATACCAGGCTGAGATAACCTATTGAGAGCCACTTTGCCTTTTCTTTAATAAAATAAATAAGTTTTTTTTTTTCCCAAAATGCTGTGTCTCAGCAAATTTAACACCCTTAGGAAAAATAGGAATTCTAATGTATCTTAAAAACCCCTGCTATGGTTATTCAATGGCAAGTTGTTTAAACTTAAACAGTGTTCCCAAGGGACAGGAAGAAACTACTGATAAGAAACAATGTAGTGCAATGGTAAAGATCTTATGATTGTGAGCTTTTCAGTGATCATTCTAATAATTCATGTACTTTCACAGCAGAACAAAATATCTTGTACTTATAAATGAAGGGTGGATATTACTACATAAGCTCCATACAATACCTTTCAAGCTTTTTGTTTAGCTGCTGTGTAAATACACAGCCCAAAACTCTTCTATCACTGAGATGAGTGGTAGAACTTCAAAGGGACAAAGAACATACCCACTTTATCTGATCTAGCAGAGATACAATTGGACAATGAATACAGGAACATTTTTATTTTTTCAGATGTAAACCTAAGGACAAGGAAAGAATGTATTTTATTGCTCTATTTTCCCTGTGGGACACACCTAGGAAATATTATAGTGTATTTATTGTTTTTAAAGTGAAGATGGATTTTGCCTGCAACCAAATCCCTTTCAGAAGATGCAGGCATATTTCTTTCCAGCTAGACAAATAAATTATATTTCTGCTGGAAAAGCTAATATCATATGGCCTAAAACTCAGAACTGCTGATAGCCTTGTCCTAATCTTAGAATCACCAAAGAGGTTGACATAATACAATTATTAGGAATCCTGCTTTTTGATGGAAACCACCTTTAGAAGTTCATATAAATAGAAAATGAAAAAATATCTGATAGTAATTGCAATACATTCTTAATGTGGAAAACTGACCAAATATTTGAAATTTCTTTGTTTCCTGGAAAATGTAGAGAGGGTTTGAATGCCATTTGAATTAAAAAAAAATAAATTATTTGTTCAATTTAAGGCAATGTTTTATGTTTTGCGTTACAGAAAAATAAGTCCCCCAAGTTTCTTGTAAACAGTACAATTTTTTTTTTAAATAATTCCTTGTTCAAAGTTGCTTTGGCTTTAGTCAGAGCAATGTTATGCCCTGATTACTTGTTTCCAGTAAGAACAGCCTAAAGGTTTTGCCAGCAGAGGCTCTGATTAGGTATTAGAAAAACACTTTCAGTGGAAGAGTGGTCAGGATTTGGAATAAGTTGCTCAGGGTAGTAATGGAGTCCCTGTCCATGGGAGTGTTCAGGAGCCATCTGGATGGAGCACTGGGATATGGCTCAGGGGTGACTCTTGTGGGCTGGGTTAGGTTGATGGTTGGGACTGGGTGATAGTGAAGGCCTCTTCCAAACTTTGATGGTTCTTGTGTGGGATCTGTTGTGTAAAGGAAAAATTCAGTCCTTAATATACAGTGATCAGATACTCTCTTGACATCCTTAGGTTTGCAAATGATGATTTGGCTGAATTAAAAACCTACTCTGGGTACCTGAGACTCTGAGGATGGAAAAGGCATGTAGAAAGACTTGCTTTGTAACTTACCCTGTACAGAGCAGGAAGAGTTTTTGCTGAGACAATAAACTGCAAAAGACTCAAATTGTTAATGGGAATCTTGGAATTGGAGTTCTTACAGGTTGCTTTGGTTCTCTTAGACTTTTATTTCATTATTGCACTCTGAAGCTTACTAGGGAATTAGTTAATATGTGGATTTTATTTATTATACTCCTTGTAATACAATTAAGTCTTTATGATTCAGTTTGCAAATATAACAGGGTGGGGTTTATAGGAAATTTCAGTTCAGTTTCCCATGTAAGTGTGTGGGAGGAATATGAGAGTATTATTTCAATTTTATATGTATTCTTATTCAGTACCTTTCCCATCATATTGATTTTGCACATTAAATTGTGCTTTAACTTGGTGCAAATGGCCCTGGCACTTAAAAGAGTCTGTGATTGTGAAGTTTTTAAGCTCTTTTCTTTAAAATACTTTTGCCAAGAACCTTTACTAAGGTTTTCATCTTTAACTTTCTCTTCACCAGTATCACATGCTTTTCTAGAAGTATTTATTCTCTAGCATAAATGATGATAAATGCAGTAAAATACTTGTTTTTTTTTTCTTTTAGTAGTTGATAAAGATATATTCTACTTAAAGGACACATACTTACAGTATGCCTTTCAAATAAAAGCATTTTTATGAAACTTAATTTTAGGCCAGTTGTTTAATGTCTGTCTAATACTGGGAGCTCTTGTACCTATCAAAGACCAGAGAATAAGAATAATTATGCTTTTAAAAGAATTGACTTCTCATCTCAGGCCTTCAAATTTACCCATTATCCATTCTCCACTGTAGGCCTGTGCAAAATAAGATCACAAATCAGTGTGTGTCGTGTATATCCAAGGTAACATAGGGTGGAACAAATGTGAAGTGTGTTCTAGTGTATCTCACTCTGGTGCCAAATTTCAGCTGATAGTTGTTCTTCAGATTTTGTTATTTTTATTGGAATCCACAGTGTTAGCAAGTGGCAGGCCAATCAGAATACACTGGGGTATTCTGGGTATATTTCTACGAAAAGCATTTTTGTCTTCAAGACCTTTACTAGTGCTGAAAGACATGAGACTGCACAAATCTGGAGTTTCTGACCTTGGGGTGCTTGCAGAGTTGGAAGTCATGGCTTGTATTGTTTTCATCAGTGAAGCAGAAAACCTGAACACACGTATCATTTGCACATGTTGTCAAGACAATGTCAAGGCATAGTTCTATGTACTGAAAGAAAATAATAGAAGAATTTATTAAATTCAATTCAGCCAACCATTTTTTAATGAATTGTACTATTTTTACACATTTTTAATGTATAAAATACTAGCTGTTAAAAAAAAAGGTTTCTGTGACTTGAAATAATTTTCTGTTCTGCAAATTATGTTTTTCATTACTCTGTCTTTTATACTGACTTCCAATTCCACTGTCCTTTTCATCTACTATTCATAACTCTTGTCTGAAGGAACTCCGCTTGCTTTAAAGACAATTGCAATTGTCTGGTATTACTTCTGACTTTTAAACAAAGCCAAGCAGTAGTCTTTCTCTTTCCAAAACACCTTTGTATTTATTGTATGACAAATTATATGTATTAACAAAACTTCAGGACTAATCTGGAGCTCTATTCCACAGGATTATGGGGATGCATATGCACGTCAAAGTTAATCTTAGTGGAAATAAAACAAGCAGAAGTTTTCATGTCTCTAAATCAGCCTTTTAGCTCAAAGTGAAAAAATTATGATGATATTTCTGAGAAGATAAAAAGATTGAGACTTACTTTCAGTACCAGCTTACATTTGTAAGGACTAAAGTGATCATGGCACTAGTTCTGCCTGAGAATTAAGTTCTTAAAGTAGACTCTAGCCATAAGGATAACTTACCACAAAATACAATCATCTTGAAGACACGACAGAATGAAAGCTAAATGTCAGAAGTTAGAGAACAAATATTTAATTTCTGCTTCCTAATTTTCATTAGCTGAACACTGCATTGGAAGTGAAGAGGCAGCTGCTCTGAACTGTGGATGTTCTGGAGCCGGATACAGAAACCTGTTGCTTGTGTCAATGTACAAACCCCTCTGGTTTCAGCAACAAAAGTGAGTATTTCCTACATCAGCTTGAAATTTGAATGATTTGACTCCATACAGTTCTTGCACAAGGTTTACAGAGCTGTTTTTAAATAGCATAGAAACTGTCATGTTCTTGCTGTTATTTAGTTTGTTCTGGCTGTATAAAACATCATTATTGGCGCTTCATCCAAAACCAGAACCTAAACTTTTCCTCCCTGACAGTATTTCTGATTCTAAATAGGTAATTAATTATTCAGACTACAGAGACTTCCATTAAGGTTTTATAATTGTTATTGAATGTAATTGAAGGGTTATTCAATGTAATTGAAGAGCTCCACTTCTTAGGCATTTTGACAAATGCCTTCAATGTATGTAACTAACACCTGGATGAGAAGCAGTGGAAATTTTTGATTTTGGGACAGATTCCTTCTTGATACGAAAAGGATCTGCAGCATTCACTGATGATCTCACAACTGACACACGTCCCATCCTTTTGTTCATGTTCTCTTGTTTTACTTCATCAGTTATGTCACTCTTCAACGCTTTTCCTATTGCATTCTCTTCACTTTTCTTATCTCTTTCCACATTTGTTTCCTTGTGGCATTGCCTCATTCAGTACATTACATTCTCTAAGCTTCTTGACAGCTTCTAGATTAATTTCTTTTCTTTTCCTTCTATGAAAAGGTTTTGTTTAGCCTTTGATTTATTTTCCTCTTGTGCCAGTTCCTTTCCTGCAATTTCAGTTATACAGTCCTCTGGCAGTGGCATTAACAATTCCCTGCCCTAATTTGTTTGCACACAATTAGGATTTTTTAGTCACTTTCTGGGATTTTGTATTCCTCTGTTTCTAGTGTTGCTTATTAAATCTGGACTTAAATTCATGTTAACCTTAAATGCAATTGGTTCAGGGCAAGCATGAGTTTTACGTATGCTAAATTTTAAATATACCAAGGGAATCAATCTAATCAAAACTTATTTTTCAAGTTATTTCTCCAGCAAAGTTACTCTGCATGCTACTCCAGGCTCTCTATCTCTCTCCACCAACACACACCCATATATGATTTGCCCTTCTTAAACTGCTTTTTATAATTTCTGTACTTCATAGAGAAAAAGAGGATCATTTCCCACGCCACTTGTACTTTTAGCATAAATTATTGTTACAGGATAGTTTTTGAGATTGGCCAAAGTAGGTACAGATCTTGTGCCAAAAACAGGGAAGAAATATTTCCTCCGTGAAATTCTGTTGATTTCTAGAGAATTACTTTGAATTCTTGGTTCTTAAAAATCTTTATTTCCACTGTTCTAAGTTATATATTAGTGCTGTAATTTTTCTAGGCTTATTAGAAGTTCTATTTCAATGTTTAAGGCATTTGTCATGATAAAGATTAGGAAAAAAGCATGTCCAACCAAATATGTGAAAATATAGAAATATTTGTCCTTTTTTTTTCTATTGTGAAAATCCTACTATTTGAGCAAAATTGTCTGAAATTAATGAATTTATTCAAAGTAAATACAATTTTCAGAGGATGCAGATTTAGTTTGACTTGGGACCCAAATAAAGGGAAACCTTTTTCATTCAGAACTTATTACAGTAGTTTACTGTCAGTGAAGTAAATATTTTACATTTTCTACAGCCTTAAAAATAACAGCATGATTAATATTAAGATAGTGTACTTTTCCTGTAAAATATCATTTATAGAGAAAGTGACACCTTTAGGAAGGCGTAGTAAATTAATTAGAATTTATAATCTAGGTTTAAATTCAAATAATATTGTCAACTTTTTTATGATGAGTACAAACTTATATTTTAAATAGGAATTACAGAGAGAAGTTAATCTTCAGAAGTGAATGATGCTGCACAACAAACCAATCCATACATATTGCCTGAAACTTCCTAGGTAGAACAGATCAAATTTTATGAATGTCTTTTGTTTCTTTAATTTTTTAAATATTGTGGAACTTTTATTGTCTTTATTTATTTTTATTTAATTGTAGGGCAGGTGACAAGGCAATGCAGAAGCTGAGGAAAGAGATAAATATTCTTTCTAGTTGTAGACATGGAGTTTAATCTATGGAAGGAACAGTTCCACCTTTTCATGCTCTGTTTCCTCACTCTGGAGATGTACTAGACCAGACCAGTCATGGCTAAAAATGGCACTAAATTTGGAATCTCTACTTGGGAATAACCCAAGTTATTCTGAGGTACAGCTGTTTATTAGAAAATGTGCTGCTCTCAAATTCTTCATTGCGTTAGGTAGAACAAATTATTTTTCCCCAGAATTAGGTTTTTCTTCCGTAGTGTTTATTGCATTCTGGTTTTGTGGTTTTTGGTTTGTATTCTAAGTTTTGGAAGAGGAACTAATGATTTTATTGCTACAGAAAACAAATTTCAGCAATTTTAATGCAACCATAGTTTTTGGATTTGTGTCTGATTTTAGCTTTTGTCATTTTTTCCTTTCTCATTGAATTTTCACAGTGTGGGACACACACCATACAGTAAGCTATAACTGCAAATCCCAGGGAAAGGCAGGGCTAATAAGGAATAAACACAGCATCCTGATAGGAAACAGTGCTTCATAGACAAAAACCTCCTAGATTGATATTGGACAAAGAAAATTTGTAGTGCTTAAATTTAAAACCAGTTTCTAGCAGGCCAGTTGTCTTCTTCCTGCACTGGGCTGTATCTTCTCATTTTATGTGCTAATCTCATCTCAGTTTCCATTTGGTGTTTTATGCATGGCAGTGAAGTCACATTGGCAGTACTTTAACTGGCACAAGAAGGCAAAAGTCAAATCTTCCAAGCTGTAGTCCCTAAAGACAGGAACTTTGTGCCCTGTGAGGCAGGAGCTGTGTTCAGTTACAGAGGTGCAGGTAAGAAATCTGCTGGCTCAGTAGGACAGCAGAGCGAGCAGTAAAATATATGGTAAAGTCAGTCCAACTGCAACCTGAGAGTCCCTGTTGTTAAGGTGGACTGACCCTATTTTCTTCATCAAAAGTAAAGCTCCTGCCTGTGTGCTTGTGCTGTCTGAGAAACTGAGTATTTCAATGCAGAGAGACAAACACGCCTCTTTGGTGCCTGGAAGCCACAATCTGTGTGAGTGGCTTTGTGCTGAAGCCTTGCAGGGCTAATCCTTAATGGGAATATCTGGCCCAGAATACAAATTAGGTGCTGCTCCACTGCTTTGGCTTCGGTTGTGAGCAGCGTGTCAGCTGCAAAAAGAACTGATGTATACACCTCTACTAATCCCCTGAACAAGGATCTAATGAAATATGTTAATTGGAGCTTCCACTAAATTTAATGAGATTTCCCATTGGGAGTATTAGCCCATGAAGGCACCCCTATTTTTTGTGTGCTCAGTCTAATGTTTCTTAAGGCTACTGACAGGATCCATAATGGAGATACATTAGCAGCTAGCAGAATTAGGATTCCCATGTATCCTGAGGGGTCTTCAATTCTCTACAGGTTCTCAGTGTAGGCAGGAAGGCCTTAGCAGGGTTCACATGAAGCAAAAGTAGACATGCTCTGAAGAAAACCAGATGATGAAGACAATTCTGAGAATGTGTTCTAGAGTGAATGCAACTTTGTGTTTGTTTGTAATATGTGTAACCATGAAGGGATAAAAAAAGGGCCTGAATGAGAGCTATTGTTAGCAAAAGTAAAACTCACTGCAGAATAGGAAAAAACAACTAAAGAACCAAAACAAATGAAGAAACAAAGAGTAAGCAGGTGCAGAAAAAGAAAAATAAAAAAGAAGTAGTTTATTTAAACATTTTAAATTTTGAAAGTAAATCTGTTTCCTCATTGTTCTGAAGGACCAGAACATAATTACACTGATTTACTGTCCTCTTTGGTGCTTTTGACTGCCAAGTTGCAGCAGAAACTGAGTAATTTTGCCAATGAGAGGGTAATTTTCCTCTAATTTTGTATTTTCTCATTTTTCTTTACCTAGTTTTTTAATGGGCATTTACTTTTTTCTCACTTAGGCAGCTTTAGGGACTTTATTTTAAGTTTTAGCCTTAAAAATGAATACTACAATGAATTCCATTGTCATTAGTAAAACAAGGAATCATTTAGAAAACCCAAACAAAATCCAAGGCACAGAGGAGTTAGACATATATAGTAAGAATGGGCTTCTGTCATGGTGAACTTATACTTGGAAGGGACCATATAATAAGAGAAATGTTATTATCTCATTTAAGAATGTGGGATGAAGAACAGAGCAATGATGTGACTTGACTAATGGTGTAGATCTGAGCTGGGAACAGAATCCAGACTGCCTGACTCCCCAGGCAGAGCATTAAACAGATTGCCTTTCTCTCCTCCTTGAGAAATCAGTGAGGGCTACCTGTTTAACAGCCTGGATTTGATCAAATATACACTGTATATTTGATTTAGTGAATTGTCTTTTATCACAATGATGGTATTTTCTAAAAAAACTATAGTGAAACTCACTAGTTATAAATTATTTCTAGTTTCAGTGGGTCACTACTGTAATGATGCTTCTTTCTAATCAAAGTGACTGTATCATGTCAGAAGACACTGGTGTTTATCTTTCAGGGAATAAACACCAGAAAATGCTGCACAGGATTTCTGTTCTTTCTAAGCAGCCCTTGTTAACATTTAACCCTGAAACACGTGGTCCAAGTCTGAAGGAGCAAAAATAAATCTCTTGCCTCAAAAATGGTTTTAAATATATACATAAAAGTCTATTTTTTGGGGGGCTTAGTACTATCTAGTGTGTACTGCAGAAAACTTCTTTGAAATCAACCACGGTGATGTAGCAGCACATGTCCTAAAGAAATGTTCTTACAATTTACCTCTATGAAATACATTCTTCATTTGTAAATTAGTATCCCAGCCCTGCTGGAGGCTGAACTGGGTAGACTTCAGTCTGAGAGGTACACAGCTTGGTAAAAGCAAATTACTTAAACTAATCAATGTTTAGAACAAACTTCAACTCACAAAAGAAAAGAAATGTTGCTTAACTCTGTAGAAGGTGCATAGAAAAGTGAATGGTTGGATCTGTAAGAAATGGGGATTAAAGTGGAACTTTCTGTACTTGGTAACTGTGACAAAAGCTGGAGCTTGCACATTATGTATTCCCAGACATGTCTCTAAGCTATCTTTAATGAATGCTCTTCTCATTAATTTAAATGCTGCTAACATGAAGCTAGCAACAAGATAATTGAAGAAGTTCTTAATTTAGAAATAGGCTCTCTGGTTATTCCACATGAAGTAGCAGAGCTATAAATCATTAATTTCACGACAGAGATATGAGTTTTCAGATATACATTTAACAGCACTGGGGAGGAGGGGTAGGGGAAGAAAAGAGAAGTACTCACTGCTCTTTAAAGGAGGAAAGTGACCATGGGTTTGAAGGACTATAAATTTATTTTTCTAAGGCCTACTGTCTTCTAACAGAGACTTCATATTCATGGTAATGAAAACTTTTGGGGCAGAAGCAGTCCTTTTGTTTTGTCCTTGAGGGTAACAAAGTTCTGGAGCAATAAATTAGGGGACCACAGGAATTCACTAGGAAGAACACTGGGGAGACACTAAGATGAATGCAGGTAATACATCATTTCAAGAACATTAAAGCAAAGGAGAAAAATTCCTTCCTTCTTCTGCTGGTGAATTCAGGAACTTTCTATATTTGTTGCTAGGATGCCTGCCATCCAAAACTTAGCTTTGTGCAGTGGGTTGCCTCTCTTCTCATTCATTTGGATAGTTTTCCTTGGATTCAATCCTGAGTTTGCTGTCAGTTACCTCTAAATTTCAAAAATTTTTAGGGAAGTTCAGAGGCTTCAATACAAAACCATAAAACCTGTCTGCTTCCTTACTGGAGTTTGCTCCACAGCATTATGAACTGGAGATTGTAACTTCTACCTCTATGGTGGCTGAATTTAGCTGGCTTTGCTTTTGTGGCATTTTATGTCAATCTTGTAGAGAAATGATTGAATTTATCACTTTGAAATATTTTAGCAGAAGGAGGCCTTATAATAAGTGATAGGAACATGTAACATAGTGAATTTCTACCTCTGTGCATCAAAATCAACAGTGTAGTGATCTCTTTAAAAAGGTTTAAAATTAGAACAACTCTGGATTTTCTTTGGGTTTAAAACAAGAAAAAAAACCCATACTTCTGTCGTTTGTTCTTGTAATAATGCAAGGAAAAAGAGGTCAATATAAATCATGTGTGATGCAAAATAACTGAATTTCAGCAAATCTGGCTTTAAGCCTGGCTTTGTATGACCATATTTGTCTAATACAAATAATTTGAAATTTAATATTGTACTGAAACTACATTCTTAATTGCATAGTTCTTTGTGTCTAAGGAAAAAAATATCTCAAATTAAAAAATAACAATGAAAAAGTCAGGCTCAATGTCATTAATTTAATATCCAAATGTAAGAAGCCTATGGATAGTAAACTGATATTTTAATGTACTAGGATATGTAAGGAAGTTCTTATCCTGGCCATCTGTACCTAAATTGGTTTTGGAATATTCAGTTTTATCTTTAGGAGCCTGGTCCATCAGCTGCCCTCAGTCAAGCACTGCTGACTGAACATTGTGTGTGCATGTGCAGGTGGGTACAACTCTGACCATTTAAATATGGCTCTAAAGGTTTTGTTACATCATCAGGGTATCAAAAAAATCAAGAGATTTTTTCTGTGCCATTTAATGTTACTGCCATGGAACAATGTACTTCAAACGTACTTCTGGCTATCCCTCATGGTGCTGGCTGGAGCTGAGAGAAGAGAATTCCTCCTGTAGCAGCAGGAGTTCCACTCAGTGCTCAGTTGGAGACTTGGTTGTGGAGCCAGTGAAAAAAGGAAATGTGGTACAAGGTTCTCAGCCAGGTAACAGGAGGGAGAAGACAATCAGGTTGTTAAAGCTGAGTCCTTGATGTGCTGGCTGGTTTGTCCCCATGCTCTGAAGAGGGAAAATTTAGGAAAAACAGATGGAAAGACAATTTTGAAAACCACTCTCTGTGGTTTTAGCCAGGGCACTGCCAGTTAGGAGCCCTCCCTCCTGCATGCCCACTGTGTAGAAATTAGACCACAGTAGGAATCTATTTGCAGTAGTTGAATTTTGATGAAGTTGCTTATGTTCAATTTCTCCCCTGTTCCACCAGTTCCTTCTCAAAGATATTTTCTCTGTTGTTTCTCTGATGTTTTCATTGTTTAGGATTATTCACTAAAAATTGATGCTAATTTATATGACTTGAAAATTATAAAAATGATAAAAATAAAACTTCAGGGTTCAAGTCTACTGTTCCAAGTTAGATTAATCTCTTATATCTATACATATATATATCTATCCTAAAATGAGCAGGAGTCACCTGTGCATTTTTTCCTTCCCTTTTTTTTTTTATTTTTAAACAATTCTCTTGTTTCCAGCAGCATATAAATTCCTATAAATTTTATAATTTTAACTTTTCTTGGAGATTATTTTAAAAGTCTCCTGGATATACACAACTTATGCAGTGGGACATTGAGCTGCTGCTGTAAAAGTTAAAGAACTGAAGAAATCACAACAGCCACAAGAGTCTTTTTGATGAATGATTCAAAAGAAATAATTTTCCTTATTATTCAAAACCCCAGTGATTAATTCTCAGATTCTTGGAAATAACACTGTTAGCAATTTTCTCCTTCTGGTGTGTCAAAATATATGCCAATGGGTAACATAAACAGAATTACAAGAAATAACCCACTGTATGTTTTTTGGGTGTATTTGAGAGCACAGCTCCTGACCAGCTCAAAAATCTCTTGTTTTCCACTGTTTGTTTTTTTTTTTTTTTTTTTTTCAAAATAAGTCTTCTCTTTTCTTCTGGCATTTGGTGCCGCTTTCATCAGCTACTCCAACACTCAGGTTACTCATCTGAGCCCTATTCTCCCTATATCTATAGTAACTATTTAAACAGTAAATTAACACATATATTGAAGGATTACATGCCTTGGTAACAGTCCATGAGATCCTGTAATTCTTTTGTTGTACCTTACTTCTTCTTTCCCTTACTTTTTATTAATTGGATCAACTAAGATTATAAATTCTTCTTTGATTGTTATCAGGAAAGATAAATTGATCTGTGGATTTTGTTGCTTAATTAATCAGTGAAAAGATATTTTTTTTCCCCCTGAGAATTCTATGTTGGACAGTTTTGAATTTACAAAAACATAAGTATCATATTGTTCCTGGAAACAATCTTGAAGCCTTGCAAATTTCTTCTTCAACAAAAAGGCAAAGTTTGCACAAAATAAAAAAACTTTTGACAAAGAGAAATGAGTACCAAAGTTAAATTGCAGTATTTGGGAAGCGCATATTTTTAATATTCCAATTCTGCTGCGAAAGCAAGTGGTGAAATCGGAATTTAGAAACTGGTTTTTTCCACAGCATTCCTGGCTTCCCTTTTTCTTTACAGCTGATTCCAGTTGGTTTAGTATTTCACATCATGCATATTTCTAAATGAATTCTGAAGAAAGACTTGGGAATTGCCAGATGATGGAACACCAGTCTTGATCACATAAAATTACATTTTCCTCTGTAAGTAGAATAGCAAATAAAAATTCACCTTGCCTTTTGTTCACTTAGACCTATGGCTAGGGAAAAATTCATCTAAACCAACTGGTCTTTAAAAATACATGATGAAATTGCTAAAAAGTCCATCTAGCCAAACCCTACTGCTTTTTGTCAACAAATGGGCTGAGAGCTTTATATGGCACACAAAGTTCTGTTTTTCTGTGGGATAACTTGGTGAGTTTCCCACAGTCACTAAGAGCCCATGAATGTTCAGTAGGCTCATCCATAAGCTTCCAGCAGAGATGGTTTTCAAAGGATGCTCAGAGTTATGTGAACATTCTTGGTCATTCTTTGAAAGAAACAGTTCATGCTTATTTTGGGTCTCGTGACATATTCAGCACTAAATATATATATAGAATCAAATCCTTTGGAATCCACATGTAAATATAACAGGGTTAATGTAAAGCACTAACTCTGGCCTTTCACATGTCAGCTGGGAAGATCCACTGATCAGTACATCTGATCCAAACCTTTTAAACTTTTTAAAGACACTTTCCTAAACATTCCAAGGCAACCTATTTTTGCACTGACATTCTTCCAAAGAAGTTATTTTAGTGTGTTTCATATCCTGGTGTTAATACTAGAAACATACTGTGTTTATTTATATATAAATATATATATATATATATATAAAATAATAGTGATATCTATAAATACTATAATACTATAAATAAACTGTGATAATTTCTCCCACAAATGATGTTTCCACTAACTGTGAAAGAAATGTGTACTTTATGCTCTTTATACATCCTTGTGCTCTCGCACATCCATCATGGAATCCAATTGCTGAGTGTTGAGCATCCTGAGAAAAGTCTTTTCTCACTCTCCAGCTGCAGCATCTCCCCATCAGGCGGACAGGATCCTCCTCCTTTCCTTCTAACCTCTCAAATTACCCTGCTTCTCAGTGTATTTGGCTACATACCTACAGGCTTTTCCCCAAGGGCAAGAGATCAGCTAATTACTATTAGCTTGACTAGGGTAACAAAACTGGTTATATTATTATCAGGTAGAATTTTTCAGATTTAGTATTAAATCTAAATTTAAGTTAAAAAAAACTTAATTTGTTTGTGTGTTTTTGGTGTTTGTTTGTTTTTTATTTTCTTTCTTTTCTTTTTTGTTTTTTTTTTTTTTAAAGGGGGTGGTGTTTGTGGGAAGTTTGTTTTCTGTTAAAAGTGTAAACCCTTCCTCTCCAGATTGCTCCAGCAGTTAGTCCTGATCCTTTATGCAGTTTTAAACATTGCAGAATAAAACCAAATCGTTATATTAAATAATCTACTTATTTAAGCACCAATTATCACTCTTAAGATGGAGTTTTGTGTGTGAGAGTTCAGTCTGGGTGAAAAAAGATCGAACAATGAAAAGCACATCATCTCTTACTGCAGCCAAATATTTGTAAACTGAAGTTGCTGAGAGCGTGGTAACAGTCATCTTGCAAACAGATGGGACAGTCCTGTGTTTGTGAACTTTTGCCCTGGGAAGAAAGAGGGTAAATGAAAGAGGAGAAAGTACAAGAAATGCTAAGTAATTATTACTAATTGCACAGTATTACCCTGCAATTATTGTTTTGCTCAGGCACATGCATATAATATTCATCTAAATAGTCTCAGGGCAATTCAGATACAACATGTAGGTGCAATTTTGAAAATTGCCACTGGATGTTTGTATCATTTTTGGGTTGGTTCCTTTTTCTTAGTCACAGTACACAGTGTGACAGAGTGGTCACTAGACTATTAATGATCTCATAGATCAAATTGCATTCTATAAACAGAAATTTACACCCTGTACTTTCAACTGAATGGAAAAATAATTTAAAATTTGCCATAAAAGGTCTGCATTTTCTATGTGTTAAACTCTGCTTTGAAGTCTTATTAAATTCATAGGGTTTGTGAAGGTGTCTTGAAGTGGTCTAAAATTCAGATGAGAAGGTAATGTATTTAAGGGTAATCACTTTTCTGTGCAGTGATGTTAAGTGCTCATCTACTTCAACACATAAATTTGGTTACAGAATATTTTAAGTTTTCATGGTTTAGAAATCCTTGTGCCCCTTGGCTGCTGTTAATGTAGGATGTTGGTCTTCATTGATAGAATTTTTTATATCCTGTTTCATAACTGGCAATATCCCACTGTTTCATACACAGTGAAATCACTAACACTTCCACATGTGGTTAGGAAGGAAACACTTTCTACAGAGGTTTGTACATGAAATCTATTGGTGGGTTTGTTCATTCCCTTATGTTCTCTGTAATATGCTTTATTACTTTGCAGCATCCCAACAGGGTCATCCTCTCTCTAAAACTCCATTGATATCATTCCCCCAACCATTACAAACTGGCCACAGGCTTTCACCATAACCTCTGAGACACAGCCAGTACAAGTCAGCTGGGCATGAGCTGAAATTAGTGCTGCATTCAAAGCCTCCTGCTTCCAGTAGAATGCTGGTCAGGTCCAGGATGCAGCCCATGAAGAAGCTGGAAACAACCTTTCCATCTTTCAAAGTAATCACCAAAAGCGCTATTTTAAGATAAGGCTTAACTAACTTGACTTTGGATACTGCTGCCTCTTTCATAGTTCGGTTTCCAGTTTGATATCAGGTCCACTATACCAAATAGTATTAATATTTTAGCTTTTGAAAGAGTTTTATGCCTAAAATGTTTTATGTTAGTGAAACCAGCTCCTTCATGGAACATCTGTTTTTTAGATCAGGAAAACACTTGTTTAGTGGGGAATATTTTGTATAAAAACTGTTGAGTCATAATCATTTAGGGGCTTTGATAACCAGTGACCCCTAGCTGTTTTCACTGCAGCCCGGTCACTGTGCCTGATGCCATGGAGAGGCCCCTCTCATGTTTTTATTTTCATTAACAAAGCCCTATATTTACATTGTGAAGATTTCCAACATTGCAGGTTGTAACAAGAATGAAATATGTTGAGTACAAACATGCTATTGTACTGTCTCAAACACACACTTGCTGCTGTTGCAGCCCCACCATGGAGCATTCTGCTCATGTGGATACCCTCTTCAAGAACTTCATGATGATGTCTGGTCACTTGTTCAACAACAGTAAGTTTAAAGAAGTTTAATTTGTGTACCCAGGCTCAGACTTTGTGCCAAAGTGACTCAGGTAGGCCAATTATGTCTGTTTTCAGCAGGAGAGGGCCAAAAGGATGGTAAAGGAGGTTTGGTAAAGAACACTTGTAAATCTTATTACTTCAACTCTAGAATTCATGAATTTCAGTAGCACAGAAGTTGTTAATTTAAGGGTGCTCCCAATAAAGGATTAATAACTTTTAAGCATTAGATTATCAGTCCTAATTGCATAGCTAAGTACTCTAATAGGCAGAAACAGAACAGTTTCTAGTCAGCAGAACTTCTGAGAAAGTTTTCAAGCTTATTGCTCTAAATGAAATAAGCATTTTTAAAATACAACAAAATGTTCTGAATTAAGGTCATAACATTGAAAAAGTAAGTTACTAGAAAAAAGAGAAAAGAAAGCTACTTTCTTTGGCTTGGTTTCTTATAGCAGACAAAGCATTGATTACAAAGGGTCATAGACATGATGGCAGAACATGAAAGAACTGCATTGAGGATTGGAGCTACTTTCAATAACGCAGCTGGAATGACTTTAATAGAACTTTCAAAAAAGCTTTTAGAGATATTTGAAATTTGTATGTTCTCTTGAGTAAAAGGTATATTAAAAAAATCTGAAAATATATTCCGTGCTACTTAGCCTTATAGTCTATGGATAGCATAACACAGAAATCTTTAATTTCCATGGGAATAATCTTACACTTATTACATTGTGAGTTTCAGATGAAAGTTTGTTTTTTTGGGCTTTTCTTATATGTACATGTAGTTTAAAACATATTTTATGAAAATACAGTGTAAAAGCTGTTCATGTGAGCACTTGATTTTGGGAAAGAAAATAAAAACAAAGGTTGAGGTTGAAGATAGTGTTAAGATCTTTGACAGTGGTTTCTTGTAAATGGCTTTACCTTTTTGAATGCAGAAATATGAATGCTACAAAAAAATCATAATGGTTTTATTGGGCTGGTACATATTGTTTAGAAGTAAATAACATAGGTTTTCTTAGTATAATGCTGCACCAGGGCCATGACTGGGTTATTCAAGCTCTCGCATTCATTTTAACCAATTAGTTTGGCTGTTTGTCAGGAAGTGACTTCAGTAAAGAAGCACAGTAATTCAATTATCAAGCACTCCTTTTCTTTCCTTTCCAAGAAAATGCATATGAATTCAATGTAAAAAACCCCATTTATTTGCAGGTTCTTGTCTTTGATAACTCATTCTGTTACACTCAGCATGATTCATCCCAGATTACTTATCTGTCATGGAGGGTGGGAGGAGGAAAAGGAAAAATTCTAAAACCACCTAAAATATATCATTGCCTTGTAGGCAGTGATATTTCCAGGAGAAATAGCTCAGTTATTTGTTTGGAGAAAATTCCTCCAGGCCCTGGGCCTTTTGGACCCTTTGTTCCTGATCACCTTGAGACAAGCAATTAGAAAATCTCCAGCTTGGGAACTGTATGGCCCCCAGGGGAGCTCCTGCTCCTTGTGTAAAACTGAATTTGGATTGCTGAAATTGTAATGTGCCCTCTGAGTATTATTGTTAATACATTTTAAGAAACTGAAATAATGGATTAATAATTAACTGAATTAATGGATTAATAAAGGATTGGAGAGTGTTCAGAGCATTTCACAGTCACCAGTCAAAGTTCACGCTCACTTGCTCTCAGTGAGAAGGAAAAAAATAATATATGACTAAATTCACTACATTGCATGACAGGCAACAGAATTATCACTCCTAAGAGAAAACCTAGCTTTGGAGAAAACTTCAGATGCCTATGGGTAATTTTTTGACTCTCTTTTTCATACATATAAATTCACAAAATATAACTATACATACTTTGGGTTGGAAAAGACCAGTGCAAATTCAGCTGTATTTTTATTACAAAGACAAAACAACTTGACTCTGCTTTGAGTGTTATGCATGGCTTCAACATGCATACCTGATGGAAGCTCACCATATGTATTGTGGAAGTTGGAAAGATCTTATTTTTTAATATCAACTTATAGTAGAGGGACCCTCTAGTGGTTTTTGTGGCCAAAAATACATAATCTCTCCAATGTGCTTTTCATGTGTGCTCAGCAATGGACCAGCAAGATCTGTGAAGTGGCCATGCTGCAGGTAAAGTGAAGAAAGCTGTAAGCTGAGCCTAGAATTCCTGTGTCCACAGCTGGACGTTTGTCATTCTGGGGAGGAATACAGAGAAATGAGAATGGGCACCTAGCTGTAGCAGGGAACAAATTCATCCAAAGGACTGTGTTGTATGAACAGACTCAAAATAAGTAAATAAGTAAGAAAGGGAATATTTTCGCTTCTTTAAAAATATGATTTGAAAGATGCTATGTCAGATATCTTTCCAACAGCTGGTGTTTTTCTGTACTAATTTAATGAAACAGGCAGAATACCAGCTTGTGGCCTTTTGGACTCTCTCTTGCAGCAGGCTACGATTTGCCAACTTCTCTCCACTTCAGATACATTTGCCCTTTGTACAGCACCAGGAGAGTGCAGGGATTTATTTAGGAACCTAAAAGAGGAAACAGAACCTCGCAGAGGCTCAGGGCAACATTGGGAAGAAGCAGGAATGTCAGCCCATAGCTAGAGGATAATGTAATTGGCGATACTGAACATAAGGGTCCTGGGGAAGAGATGAGCACGCAGAATTCTGTTGGGTCCCAGCGAGCGTCCCGCTGGCTCAGCTGCCGGCGAGTATCGATTCCCTTGGAAGGGAGCCCTCGGAGACCTTCTGCCCAGGGGAGCTGCATGAATCAGCAATGTGCCACTGCTGCTTTGCGAGGGATGAGAGCTGCGCCGAGCTCCTGGTGAGCAGCCTGAGCGGTTTTGTTACTGGGACAACAGGGGTAAACTTCAGCTGTGTGGAGACCTTTCCAGGGAGAATACTGGCACAGCCCAGCTGTGAGCAAAACTGGACTTGTGCAGCTTGTGCATCACAGACACGAACAAATCTTAGCACTGTTGTGATCAGATGAAGAAAAATATTTGTAATCTAATTGGGTTGGGGAAAAGAAAGTCTGGACAGGCCACAGTGCTTGAAACTGTCTGAAAACTAAAAAAAAATATTTTGCAAAAATTATCTTGGCAAATTCTTCTCATTTCCAAGAGTAGACAGATGAGTGTTTTAGATATGAAGCATGACTCACAAATTGAATATAAACCTGGAATGTTTTAAGGATTTGAATGTACTGGCTAAAAGGACAAAGCCCAAAGCATCCCTTTGCTTTGAGTGACATTAGACAACATAAAAAAACCCTACGACTTTCTTATTTTGCCCCAAATATGAAAGCCACATTCATGAATTTTTTAAGAATCCAGGATTATTATTCAAGGTAAGAAGATACAAAATAACATTAATGATATTTAGGCAGTGTGCTGTTATCACTTGAAGGATATTTAAACTGAGAGAGGGCAAGTTTAGACTGGATATTAGGAAGGCATCCTAATTTCTTCTGTGCCATGTGGGTGGTGAGGCACAGGAACAGGTTATCCAGAGCAAATCCATCGCTGTGGGCAGTGCAGAAGCCACTCTTCAGCGTGACTCAACACTGCTGCTCCAGGCTGCTCACACAGCTGAAAGGGGTGTTGGAAGGGAGTCCAGAGAGCAGCTCAGGCAGACTCTGAAGCTGAAAGAGGCAGCTGGAGTTGGTGTTTACAGCAGATCTCAGTGCTAGATTAAGCTGTGCTGTTTATGTGGGAGACTACGCTGCAAGGCAGAGATCTAAAAACTGGGATCTGCACCAGTAATTGGTGATGGGAGTAGATTTAATCCACTGTGTTTGAAATGATGGTATGTGTGGACAAAAGGAAAATGTTAGGGGTGAATAAACTCAAGGCATATTGGTCTAAATATGACCAAAGAGAAAGGAATATGATAAAAGACCAGAGAGAAAAGAGTATGATGAATGTTAGCATTTCAGAATTTTGCTTTTCATATTCTGTATTTTTAATGTATAAAATATTTTGATTTTCTGTTCTGTATTTTATCATAGCCTTTTAAAAATAATGAACTTTTTCCTTACAAAAAATTTTTTTATGAACTTGTTATAAAAGTAAGCAAATATTTCCTTCACTATTTCCCTAATATATGGAAACTACAATTCAGAAAATAACTTTAAAAAAAAGTAGTTGATTAATTTTCTTAGAGCGGAGTTTAGTTACTGTATTTCATGGAGGAAATGGAGTTTGATCTGTAAAATTTGTTTTATTGCCAATGTCTGTGCTTTTGTGCATTTGTAAAATATACATTCACCCACACACAAATTTCGAGTGACAGCCTTCTTGAAGGCTTATAAGCTTTCTGTAGCACGTTTTTTTCATTCTTTTTTTTTTAAGCAACCCAGATATCTTCTCTTTCTGTGCCTAGAAAAATTATATTTGTGACTCCTTGCTGAATGGTGGGCTATACCAGATATATATATACATACCAGATATGTCAAGTGGACAAAACCAGTATTTTTTTACAACAAAATTATTAAACAAGGACCTAATACTAAAAGATGCTGATTTACAGATTTAAAATATGCCCTGGACTGCTGGAGAGCTCTGGTTTACTTCCCCATTTGCTACTGATGGGACAACTGTGCTTAGACATCTGCCAGAGTAGATATTCCAGAAAAAATACTCCATGGTTTAAATTATTTTCTTCCAACATAAATAAAGCAATTTAAGTAAAAACTCCACAAATCTGTTTTTATTCTGGAGAGGAATAGTGTTCACAATGGGAGTTCTGGAATAGCTATTGTGGTAAACTGCCAGTGTATGAAGGGGGCACTTACTGATGGGTACTGCAACAGATTCAATAAAACCCTCCAAAACATTAAAAATTATATTTGTCATTGAAAAGGGCATCTCAGAATAGAGCCAAGGTAGACTCAGAGGAGGCAAGATAGCTAAATATTTAAACAATAAAAAGTCAGAATATGTTTGGCCGTGTTCAAATTCACAGGAGAGGTGCAGGTCTGAAGGAGTTTTTCTCTTGCAGATGTTCCTATGTGGTTTACAAGAAAGAAGAGAATAATCCAGCGTCAGGCAGTGTCAGCTAAAAAAAGAATCCCTGAAGAAGTTTACTTCCAGGATGGCTGGGTGGTCAGAGATCTTCACTGAACTGACAGGTAAAAATGGCTCTTGTCATGACTGTTCATGTCTGGGAGCTCAGGTCCTGCCCGAGGCCCTCTGAGCTCTGGCAGGGCAGATGCACCTCTCCAAGGCTGGGTAGGTCTGGGGCTTGCAGCTCCTGGGGAGTGCAGCCTTCAGAGGCTCTCAGACTCATCTGCAGATGAATTAACTTTCAGCCTCAAAGCAGAGTGCAATGATTTTAATGACACATAGTTGGAGAGGCTAAAATATTGTAATTTCCTATCACATGACCATGCTGAGTATTTACAGATGAGGAAGGGAGCTTGCAAAAATATAGTGACAAGTTCAAAGCAAATGGGGAGAAGTAAAATTTTTTTTTCTGAATTTTCTGTCATCACTAAAACGAGAACATTTTGCTCTCACCATGCGTTTGTTAGTAAGAGGATCTCCTCTATTTTTAAACACTTATTTATACTTCACATGAGGAAAAGTCTGTTGTGCCTTTCTCTGCATTCAAAAGAACATACTAGATCATGTTTCATGCATCTTTAGTAAGGCCCTTGAACTGCATTGTTTGAAAAATGGAGTAGGAAAATGGTTTTACAGAAATACCTGCCAGTCTCCTTTAAATTTAAACATCTCTTTTATGCAAGGTAGTGTAATTTTTGGACCTGTAATTATCAAGCTGGTGCATTATCTGCACTGGTCAAAATCACACTGGGTCTAGAAAAGGAGATTCGCTGCAGTACCCTGATGATGATGGCCATGAGGCAGCAGCAGTAAAAACCGTCTAATCTTAGCAACCCATTTTTGCAGGTACCCCTCTGTTCTTTCCTACTGTGCCCTGAAGTCAGACATGCATATAGTGATTTCAGTACATCACATCCTTCAGTTCATTGTGGGCCTGAAAAACTAACACAAAAGGCCAGGAAAAGGTAATAATTTCAGTGTTAGATTTCTGAGGGCACCATTAACATGATTTTTTTCATTGTGTCTTTTAATGGACTTCCGAGCCTATTTTCTCCCTTTGTGGTAACTCACATTCTCCAGTGGATGCCAATTATTTGTGACTTGAAGAAAATGTTGATTCTCTACGTGTACCTTGCTAAATACACAGCATGTCCATCAGAATGCACAGCTACCTCGCCCTTGATTAGAGAACACACCCCTATCAAGAGTTTTAAAACCTTCTATTTTTCCTGCCTGTAGGTGATAATGCACTTTCAGAGGCTGTAAAAGAAATGTACAGGACTTCAACAAAGATAGCACAAAGCCCATATAGGAGAGTTAGAATGAGTACAGAGCCAGCTGGTCAAATGCAAAATGAGTTGGAATTTGTGGTCTCATTGTGGTTGTGAAGAAGCTGGTGAATGGAACATGCCAGAAAGGTGTTCCACAGGCAGACTGCATGGGTGCTGCTGGTTTGTGAATATGGTAACAATGCTAGTTCAAGGACTAGGTGGAAGCAAGCAGGGAAAACTTACTTTTTAGGTTTTATTTATTTAATGGTGCCCACCCACCTGTATTTAACCCAGACTCACGCTAGTCCTCTACAACTTAGTTATGGTTCAGAAGAAACCACTACTAGGCTAATCATTCTACAGATTTTTGCTTTCAGATGCAACCAAGGAAGACATTATTAAGAAAGAAAGAATTTTCAACCTTTAAAAAGCTCATGCTCACTTCAATGCTGTTAGGATGGTCTGGACATCTTATCCAAACTGCTTCCCTTAAGTCTATGGGAACTTTCCCATCTAGCCTAGGCAAAGGAGATAGTATTTAGTTCTACAATAAACACCTTTGACAGTAAGTATTACTTTAACAGAAATAAGAATGATTTCTTTGTCTTGGCACTCATTGTTGGGAACTGGGCTGGATGGCTAAGGAATTCATCATGTAGAATCACTGTAGATAAGGCCAGATGATGTTATGTTGTGCATAAAAGAAGAGAAAATAAGGAAATACAAAAGAGATGTGTGGAGTTTCTACCCCTTTCTGCTAAGCCTATGAGCTGTGCCCACTGGTGCTTATGAAGGGAGCCCCAGGCCTCCTGTTAATATTTCATCTCATCAGCATATCTGTGTCTGGAAAACCAGTGGGGAATGTCTGCAAATAGATGGATGTGTAATTTTTCTTTATTCTAAAGTACAATTATTTTGCAAGGACAGAACAGTGACTGTTTTTGGAATTCTTAAATCAGAGACAGTCCATATCTGTATAAGCATAGTTTTTATTCATGTTCTCTTCGATTTGTTTTTGTTTTTTGTTTTTCTTTTGTAACACTGCTCTATAAACTTTGCATGCTAATTTTGTCTCTGGTCATAATCATAGAATGTTCTAAGCTGGAAGGGACCCACAAGGACCATTGGGTCCAACTCCAAAGGGAATGGTCTGTTCAGAGATTGAACCCATGACCTTGGTGTTATTTGCTCGCAGTGTGCTCCTACTGTCTCTGTATGTTTAGTAATTCTATGCTTTATTCATTTTATGCTTCTGCTGGATTTGGAATAGGATGAATTCTTAGATTTATCTGGTTTTCTGTTTGTAGCCACCACTGCATGCAGAACTGATGGGGATTCCTGCTCCCATCACTTGTTTCAGCAGCACTGAAAGGCATAAACAAGGAGTGACTGAGGGGAAAGTCAAGCAATTCCACAGCTCAGCAAGGAGAGTCCAGCCAGAAACCAGCTCTGTGCATTTTTCCTTGCAGGAATGAGCAATGCCAGTTATTCCCCAGTGCCAGAACAACTTTGCCTAGGAAATGAGTGAGGTAAAAACTCTCTGAAGCTGCACTTCCTTCATCCCTGCTGGGAAAAGATGCTAGGCTGGAGCAGTATTACCTCCAGTTTCCAAGGCCTTTGGAGATAACTGGTGGAAAGGAAAGCATCTTGTAGAACATAGATAACTGCTGGGGCCTGGCCTTTGGTGAATACTGAGAAATGGAAGGAAGATTTTATTGAAAATAATAAAAAATCATGCCAGTGCTGGAGAAATACTGTGATCTGAGGTGGTGGGACAGACAGTAAGGTGTAAAACTCAAAATATTTTGCTGAAACTTACATAAAAAGTATATTTTACCATTTTAAGTGCTTGTACTTCTAAAAAAACCTCACTTTACACAGCTTAATGATAAAAATCTTTTTGCATTATATAATGAAAACATAAGTAGTGCTGTTGTTGTCTGCAACAAAAACATTTAGGGAGTTTTGCTATAGCATAATTTCTATTTTTGCTTTCAATGTTTTTTTTTTTTGGTGAAAGCTTCCTGATTGAACCTTCTTCTCTAATAATTTTTTACACATGAATTACAGATCATTCTAATTAGCTTTTTAATTACAGCTAGAGAAGGCTATTTAGAACACTCCTGACTGTTAGAAACGAGTCCATGTGGGGAAAAATAAGAGGTAATTAGGTTTAAATGAAAAATAGCTACTGTCATTTCCCAGACAAAGGAGAGGGAGACAATTTCTACACTTCATAGCAAATACAGAATTGGATTGGAAAGGACTGTTCAGAGTCCATGCCTTGAAAACATCTGAAATTTAACTAGTTTTACACCAGGTATTTGCTATGATGATTTTGAAGTCATTGGTATTCTAACTGTCTAAATTCTTAGCAAGTCCATTGCATCATCTGGATAAAGAGCATCCCAGTTGTGTTAAATGGAGATGCTTTTTGTAAGAGTTGGGGACACTGCACTGTGCTATAACCCATGGAATAGTAACAAATTTTAGGAATCTTCAAGTCATCTCAGACCAAGAGCTCTTGCTATGAATTTGGTTCTTCTTGCAGATTCTGAAGTACCTCTGGTGGCTGAATGCCTACAGGCTCTGGAAACAAACCCTGGAGTAGGGAAACCCTTACTGTAATCATCTGCCTGAACTATGACAGAAGGAGCCGGTGCTTGAGGACAACTCCCGGAGTCCATCTGGCATCACAGGATGGGAGTTCCTTGTGAGTAACTCAAGTTGGGTATGGACACTGCTCTGTGGACTACATAGCTGCAGATCCCTCCAGGAAACCCAACCAAATGCACTTTGGAGCTCTCTACTAAATGCACTAAATTTGGCTCCTATATAGGCTAACCTATTTGAGGTTAGCTAAGGAAAATGTGCTTAAGTATTTGTGTTCCTAGCTCTTCTCTACTGTTTCAGGTCTACATCCAGGGGAGAATAAGGGACAAAGTCATTATAATTTCTCTAAGTCTATAAATACGTGGTTTGAAAGATAGCAACACTGTTTTGAAAACTTTTTATAGCACATTAAAAAAAAGAAAAATAGACACAAACCAGTTTATTCTACTTTTTGTCCCCTTTGCTCTAATTCCCTCATATCTAGAAATGTTTTTTTATCATGTTTGTTGCCTTAACTCCCTAATAACTGTTTCTGTTTAGTGCAATCTACTTTTTCTAGCATCTAAGTATTGCTGTTCCCCAATTCAGTATTTTGTTTCCTTAAATATTTATATGCAAAGCTGCTGGAGATACAGTGGGCTGCCACAATAAGGAACAACTGCCTATGGACTTTATTGTGTCAGACACCACCACTTTACAGTGATCCCTGTCCAATGCACGGAGAACCACTGGAAGGAATTCCTCTGCTACAGGTGAACATTTGTCACTTTCATTTGCAAATATCAAGGTAAGGAATTAAACATATATAAGAATGCTTGTTTCAAGCCTGTTTTCTCCTTTGATAATTTGTGCATGGCTTATGATTATGTATTTCCTGTACAACTTTGGAATTCCCTGCTAGGCTCTGCCCCAAACACTGGCCATGGGCCCACTGGCTACAAACCAGTTCTCTGCATCAAAGGGTTTTCTCCTGGCTCCTTCACAAGGAAGAACTCAGTTTAGATTGCCTGCATCCACCAAAAAAACTTTGATTCACCAGACAGCACCAGGGACCCCAGCACCTCTGGGCACTTCTTCCTTTGTGGCGATTTTTCATTTTGATACCGATTGTGAAATCTGAATTTCCAGGAAAGTCTGTTCATCTTAGGTCAGGAATTAACAAAAGTGTGTAATCTCTTTTCAGAAAACAGGCTTTGATTTTTTCGTATTTGTATTTTTTTAAATTCACATAAAAAAAATGCATTAAGCTTAAAAGGAATTATCAACAAGCAAATTGTATTTTCCCTTCATCAGAGTTTTCATTGAGAGTGGTGGATCTTGTTGAGGGGAAGAAAACTTTCAATAGAGATTAAAAGTAGTAGTTGAAAATATCTTTAAAATTTAGGGAGCGGGGATAAAACTGAATTTAATTTAAAGAGAATCTTGTATGTCATTTGCCTCAAATGAAGATTGAACTCCATGTCGATGAACTGGAATTGTTCATTTAGGGAGTATGGTTTAAAAGATGTTAAAGAGCTGCAGCTGTAGGGTGATGATAGATACTTGCAATTATAAAGAGGGGTCTGTCACCTCTGCACTTGCAGTCAGACTCACTTTGGAATGGATTTTGTCTAGTTCAAACTGAATTTTGTATTTTCTTGTCACACAGATGTTTAGAGTCAGATAATTATCAAAAGCTAAAACTTTGGTTTAAAACTTAGACTTCAGTGGTGGCTGCCATGACAAGAATGTGCAAGATACACTATCGGAGTGATTGCAATTCTTCCAAAGGCACTAATCTTTTTATCTTGCAGAGAGTGACATGGGGGTCTGTGTCAATATTGATGGATATTGGTAAGTTTGTTTCAATTACTGTGAGGCTACTTGTGCTATAAGAACATTTCCTCTTTTAAGATTATACAGAAGTGTAAGGATCACTGTTTAGTCTGAGGAGGTTAGGATGCTGTGTTTCATTCTGCTGTTTAATTGCTTTTGGGCACCTATACTGCATCTGTAAATGCTACTGTAGCTATCATTTGTGTTCCTTTTCTACTGCTGGGCATGAGTTACAATAAAATGTAAGGAGCAGCTTTTGAATTTGGGGGATTTGGTTTACTTCTTCTCTATGGTTAGTTGTATAACAGTACAGAATAATTGTTAAATGGAACAGATTTAACTCTGAACATACAGAGAATCAGTAAGTGGGAGTACTGGTAGAGAACTGAAGGAATACATATAACTTAGTGTGAGCAGAGTCCGTAACAATTTACACTGCCTGACATTTGGTGCTGGGAACCGAAGATCAAAAACAGCTACCCGGAATTACAGGCTCTTTCTTAGAAGTCATGAAGACAGGCAGGAGATTGTGCATTTTTTGGATGGATATTAGCACACTTTAAATAGGAGTAACAGGCATGCAGTAGTATTAACACCCAATATTTAAGATCCCCTGGTGTGCTTAAATATTGCTTGGGTTTTTAATTTGAGCTCATAATAAGCTCATCATAAGCTCTGCTTATCTACCTCTACCTTGACTGACGGGATGAAGAAGACAGATACACTCAATTTAGTCTCTACTCTTCTGTTAGTTCCTGATGAAACAGACATTTTGGCTTAATGTAAGTAAATATTAATAACTTTTTATTAAAAGGTGGATTCAGAAGACAAGAAATAGGAATATGAAACTTTCAGGTAAATAATTTTATGTCATGTATTATCTGTACAAACTTCCTCCAGAAACTGAGCACTCAAGTATTTAATATAAGTATTGAAAACCACTTAAAATCAGAATAATTGTTATTAACACTATGTAATTGCTTTCTCCCTGGGTTAATATTTAACTAGCACAGAGTTTTAAGATGTCTGTGAAAGCCAGTTTAGATCAGCTTTGTTATAGTACAGCACAAGAGATATGAATAAATGGAGTAATATTTTATTGATCAGAAACTTCTCTCAGCAATTAAAACGCATGATTCATATGAACAAGGTGAAAATGAACAACCAAAAAAATAACTTCACATTTTTTCCATTTTGTTCTTAGTGTAAGCAATAAATACAATGCCATAGCTTCTATTAATCTTATTTACATAGTACAATAAATGAATGTTACCTGGTTGCCAGCCCAAATGTTTCTTGACATCAATAAGGTGTACGTTGCAGCATTTCTACAGCCAAATACTCTTGTAGATCACCACCATGAAAAACTGCATAACATAAATGTCAACATTAACCAACCAACTGAGGGACCCTGCAATGCAGCTATTTATTAAATGAAGACAGTAGCATTAAAAATAGACATTTTCTTTCATTGAATCATAACATGCTGGTGTTACAGATAACAAACATAAGACAACTATTGCTGTAGCCCCTGTAGATTGATAAAGTAAATCCTCAATTAAAAAAAAATGTAACAGCAAATAATAACAGGTAATAAACAAATAATAATGTGCATGTTCAAAGGAATCTCACAGCCCCACCAAAAGAGAGTTTACCTCCATCCCAGAGAATACAACTATGGACTACAACATTCTGTAAAGTAGAAAAGAGCCATGAGAAATCAGCATAAGGATTTGATTTTAACTTACGGTGGCAGAAACACATTTTAAGAAGCAGACCCTTCTCTTAGCTATGTAGAAACTGAAAAAAGGTGAGGTAGGAAGACAAAATAAGGAACTGGTATTTTCCAATGGAAATTAGAAAACAGATTATCTATCCTCAGCAGGAGAGGGTAAATATAGCTCTACTATACCATGTGACTCTTCAGAGCCAGAAAGATTTTCTTGCACATCCAGCTGGATGTGTTTCTTTTCAAAAGTGAAGATGGGGGTGTGTCTGCCTAGAAGGAAGCTGTGATTGTCCACCTAGAAGTAGGATAATTTCTGTATAAAAACAATTTTCCCTTCTAAATTACCATTAAGAGTTTCTCTAATAGCGGACAAAGAGCAATTAGAAGTATGTATTGAAGTATGACAAAATCCATAGTCTGTTAAATTTGGACTGCCTCTCAGAAAATGAAGCTTAATTAAAATCTAATACTGTATCGCACTCTAGACCAACATCTATGTGTTAATTGCAACAACAATCCACCAGGTACCATGAAATAATTGTCTAATAATATGGCATAAAGGGCTTACAGCATGTCAAAATGGACACCTGTCTGGGCTTTGAGTCTCAGTGGTACCTGCAGATTCTGCAAAGGGAACTCAAGACAGATTTATACCAGCTGATGATCTGGTCCCACAAATGGAAAGCTGCTACGCTGGAGCAGGGATTTTCTGCACCACTGGTATCTTCAGAACATTGCACAGATTTTCAGTAACACAACAAAGATCAGCAAGCAGAGTTGTAACCTCTAGTCATGTTGTAGCAGACATTATTCTTTCACTCTTAAAATTTAAGAGACTGGGACATCTGATTGCCAGATCTCAGAGTGTAGTGTAGTCCACACTACACAATCCAAGAGATTCTTCAGATCATTCCCATCCACTGACCAGACAGTCCTGCAGAAGAGAAGTCTTTATTTGTGCATCCTAGCTGGGATTCTATATTGTGAAACTAAATCATTAATAAAACACTTTCTCTATTCAAACTCCAGACATAAGAACTGTAAAAAAAAAAACTAAAGAAAGGTGCAAGTGGCATGAACTTGCCACATTCCTCCTAATGTTTTCTAAGTACAAAGCATTTAATGCCTTATGAACTCACAAAGTAATAAACACTGAAAATTACCTAGACACTAAAGAAGTGTAGAGAAAAGCTACTGACAAAAATGTTTGAATGTCAAAGTCAAGGTATTTTGTATACAATAATATTGTATGCAAAATTATTTCAAACTGGTCTCAGAAAGAACTGTCTTCTAATTTTCTGACTGGACTACATACATGAGAAATATGTTCATTAGCCAAACAGTCTGTCACAGTTCCAGCATCAACTTTTCTTCTGCCTGATTTTGTTTTTTCCTCTCTTGAAGTAGACTTATCTCCAAATGTAATGTATACAATTTTTTCTTACATTTTTAACTTTCAGTGAACTCACCTTGTTTCATGCCCTCGTTCTTGAGCATTTTTGTCATTCCACTTAACAAAACTACTATTTCTTTAAAGAATAAAGATTTAACAAAAATATAAATTTCTATAAAGACACATTTTCTCAAGACCTTCCTGACAACTTCATAGTTTTCCGTGAGACCTTTATGCACCAGCAGAACCAAAGAAACGACATATAAAGTACTGCTCTTAACCAATTAAATGAGACAGAGATTCAGAATCAACCAATCCAAAATCATGCTGAAATTCTCAATCCATGAAGTTTTGAACCTTTATAATACAAACTTAATACTGGATTTTCCAAATAATGAGAATTACTAACATTAGTTTGCTTGATTAGTCTGAGTCTCATATACTGGCTTTAAAGGTAGTATATCATGTGCACTGTGTTCAGTCTTGCACGCTCATCTCAGACAACAAAAACAGCCACAAAATGAACCAAAACTTTGCCCCAAGAATGAAGGAATAAGTTATGAAGCATATGGCCAGGGAAAAAAGGTAAAAGTAAAATCAGAACAATGCTACAACAAATTCTGTACATGATCTTCTCCAGTTGAGTAAATTCCTTAAGCACACAGTGAATTTCCACCAGCTGCAGTTACTACGAGTGTCTGGAGGGACTTACAGTGACTCAGGTTACTCCCTTGCTCTCTGACAGGGAGGCCTCATCAGTCTTGTCTTTGTTAAATCCAGAAGAAACTTCCAGGCAATTCAGGAGAAGGAGACACTTCTGAATATCCTGAAATAGCTGAAATAAAATCGCTCAAATCTTGGTGCAAGATATTACACTGCAGTACAGAAGTACATCAAGGCTCACATTGAAGTGGTGTCTCTGTGCTTGGTGTAAAACAGTGGGAAGAAAATGAACTGGCCAAACCAAAGTAAAACATCAATCTCTTTAAACAAAACAGCAGTATCTGTCTTTGAATCTGTTACCTAGATTACCTGTCAGGCTTTTTTGAAAGCCAAAAAAATGAATGCCAAAAAAAGAACCTGGAAAACTTCCTATTATTGCACCTATTTAAACCATTTTGCTTTGTTCTATTTCAGGTTGAATTAAGACAACAGAGTATGGTATTTACACTCTAAGATTCCATAGGCAAAGGAAGTGGCTTCAACACAGCACAGTCTTACACAAACTTCCAAGAAAATAAGAAATCCTTCATTGATTCCCTTTGTACAAATATTTGCCAACTTTGTCTACACAGTAGAAACTGAAGAGGCAAAGTTTGTATCCTTATATAAATGCACATACATATATAGATATATATGTACAGAAGTCCATACTGTATAGATACACAGAAACACAAACATACATATGCATATGTGTGTGTAGATACACACACAAACACACACGTATATGTATGAGAAGCGTGTTGGTTTAGTTTGCATCATTCAGGAGAATAACATATCCCAAAGTAGGTAAGATCTTCTGGCCATGAGGTCACTGAATCAGCTGTGGATTGCCACGGGCACGGGGCCCAGGGCAGCTCCTCAGCCGTAGAGCTTCTCAGTCTTTAGTGCCACGCTGTCCATATCGTGGTAGCCCTTGCCATTGAGGTGCTCGCTGGCGCAGTCGTGGCTGTAGCCGTAGCCCTGCACGTCGCTGATGGTGGACACGGTGTAGGACGCCGTGCGCATGGCGTCCGAGTGGCTGAAGCTGTGCTCAAACTGGATCTTGTACTGGTTCCAGTGCCTTCTCAGGACAGCCTGCACCTGCGCCCCGAGACAAAGCAAAATGTGTGTAAACCACTGGGGGACAGCTCAGGGGCTTCCTTCTCTGCTGCGTGAAGGACACGGAAATGGTGTCTCAGCAACAGCAGTCCTGGACAAAGATGCCTAACCCTACGTGCTCTTTAGCACTTGAGACGCTCGGAATTATTCACCGCTTAGGTAAGCACTATTTTTCAGCAAATTTGGTGTGAAGTAATGGCATTTTACAATTGTAGTGTACTAGCAGCTCAGAAAAAGCACAGGTTACAGGAGGAACAACAGCCACACAATTTTCTGCTTCCTCCCCTGTGAACTGCACTCAAGCATAGACAAATGAGAAACAGTTGAAAAAGGTAATTTCTGTTCATCCTTATTTTCAAAAGGCCACACCCTCAGCAGCTGTAAATTCATTTACTCTCAACACACCATAATTTACATTCGCTATGATTTTGGCACAAGTCGCTCTTCCCCAATTTCTGACCATACCTTCAACACAATTTCCTAAACTCCACTTGTCTACCAGAGTTAAAAATAAAGCTGATAAAATAGCTGAAGGCCCCATTGGGTTAAATGCCTCCACTGAAAGGATGTGATGTTTCTCATGGCTTTCCTGCCCTCCAATATGGTTAAACACCTGTGCAGAATGGAGTGATGGAGTGTTGTATTCATTAAATTCACATGGAATTAGTCTTTCAGGGAAGATTCCAAGTGGGGAATGCTAACAATGGTAACAGCTCCTGTTGCTGCTTTTCCAAACATTTTTCTATGTTAAAAAAGCTGCCAATGGGTCATGAATATTTAATCTCCTTTTCAGCCAAACTTTGTACCAAAAGCAGTCCTAACTGCTAACCAGTGAACAGTGACCGCCCCAGTTAAATGTTTACATTGTGGGTAAATATTTGTAGGATTTTCTATATGTCTTCAGGGTTTATGTTTGCTTTCCATTTCCCTCACACAATGGCTCCTTTTGTCTAATTTTACTCTGGCTTTAATCATGAAAAACAAAAACAAAGAAAGGGATGTAGTTTTCAGACTTCCTGCAGTCTGGTATCAGAAACCTCTGTTTAAAGGAGAACTTCATATTTCTCAAATCCTTTACAAGGAAATGCCAGAGCATAAGGAAAGGAGTATCAACCAATTAACAAATTAGCATTTTAGGGCAAAGGAAGTGCTCTCTCACTGTTCATAAAAACTTTCTAATCCACTTTAAACATCTAAACACAAATCTCCAAACACTGAGAAATCAATAATCATAATTATCATAATTTTGAGTTTCAGATCTTAATGCTTTTCATACATATCAAAATTCTGTATTTCATCAGAGTCTAAAGGCACAGTTCTTGTTTAAGCATGGGAAGTTTTTGATTAATTAATGTGTGCATTGCATAGAAACTTAGCATAGAGCCAACACAGAGCCTTAAGTCTTTGCACAGGTTGAATCCATCTCCTGTAATCTATCATTAAGCCAAGACAAGAAGCATATTCAAAATTCCAGCTTTTCCAAGAGGGAAGCTTGGAATTTGGCATCAATCTGTGTTCATCACCAATCTATGTTCTATTTGTTCTCCTGAAGACACACATGCAAAAAATTACACATTGAGCAATTTTCTCTTTAGACAAGACAGGCTGGAGGTGAGGAAAATGCGAGCAATTGGAACTAAATGGCTTAACAAGGTCAAAGAAGTCTCTTGGGCAGAGCTGGGAGATAAACTAGGCTTGCCAAATGACACACTCCAGTCCTCTCCCACACTTCTCCTGGTTCCTTCAGGATCAATTGTCTATCTTATTTTTGCTTGTTAAAAACATTTGTTAACCAGTTCTAAAGGATACCCAAAGGATTCCATAGCTCCTAAGAGCCACCAGCATCCCTGCAAGACAAATGTCTTGGGGCTACTGCCAAGGAAAAGCAGTCCAGCTGCTCCATGCCAAGGTCAGAGCTATAAAAACAGTTTCCTGTACAGGCAAACAGCATTTCCTCCCTGCCTGCCCCAGTGCCCGTCACACTCTCTCCATACATTTCTAGTTAGTCATGTATATTCCTGGCATTATTCCTAAAGCCTCTCTCTTACTGCTGAATCAGGACTGCACCTCTGTCCTGCTGTGTGCCTGTTCTTGTAGGATCTTACATCCTTTCATCTATCCTGAAATGTCTTTCAGTCTTCTCTAACCTTCCAGTCATTTACAGAAGATGGGAAAAATCAATTACACTCTGTTCAACAATACCTCTTGTGTCTGCCCACAAGGTGAGAATATAACTTTTACCACTTTCTTCTCAGCTTTGAGCAGTGGCATGGAGCTGTAAATTCAGCTCAGGAGGGGCAGAACTTTATAACTTTGTTACAAGAAAGGATATTAAGAAAAGCATTGAATGAAAAACATTGTAATAATATAATTGTGCTTCTCAGTCATTAACAGAGATGCTGGTTCCAGCTGGAAGAGTCTTTCTTTCATTCTTTCTTTCTCACCTTATAACTTAATAATGGCTGGCTTTGATGAGTTTGCAGGAAGAACTCCTTCCAGTCAGCCCTTTAACACTGGTAGCTTAATTCTGAGTATCAGACAAGTTAAAGAGCTCAGGAGCCAACCAGGAGAAAAAAAAACCCAAACCAAACCACAACACAGTCTCATCTATCTCATCTGTTGTACAACAGCTTGTATAACCTTGCAAACCTGAGACTATGATCTTCATGGAAGCATTTCTGTAGGGCAGAGAAATGAAAGAAAAAAAGCAAACAAACCCCACAAGGCTTACACAGATCACGTAGGTCATTATAGCACCTGTTATTAAAATTTCAACAGGAATTATCAGTGATCTCTGACAAGCTTCTCCTATGGCCACAGCCTGTATGGCCCCAAAAGCCATGCTAGGCCATCTGAAGCTAGAAAACATGATGTGTTGAGAGCATCTCACTCTGTGGGCTGCTGGCCCATGAGCAGAATGTGAGTGTCCTTGGGGAAGGGCTGCCACAGAAGATCCAAGCTGAAGAGCTTTCACATCCACCCTGTCTGGAGGAGGTTTGTGGCCAACAGCTGCAGTGCCTTGTAAGAACTGGATTTGACAGGCCATCCCTGGCTGCTCTGTTCAGCAAACTGGAGATGTTCCTTGGCTACAGTCAGCAGCACATACCAGCTATTTTTCTTACATTTCTTAATTTCTCTTCACTGAAGTTTTATCCTAGAAGATCAATTTTGTTCACTTTTTGGTCAGAAGTGTCTTGCTTGAACAGGATTTGGTGCCTGATATTTGGTGCAAAATACACTAGAATGTACAGTAACAGCTGGAAAAGGCTAAGACTTAGAAAGAAAATTGTGCTTTTAGCATTTTTTAATTGCTAATATCCCACAGGGAATCTCTGCCCCACTCTCACTCCAAGTGTCAATTCCAACATCAGCATCACCTTTAAAACACAGACTCAGTGCAGCCAAGTGCTGCCACCAGTCCCTGGTGCTGCTCCTTCTGTAATCTCTCAGGAGGTGTTGCTGTGAAGGGGGATGAGGAGCAGCCCCTGTGCAGCCCAGCTAAGCTGCAGCTGCAGGGTCTGTTCAGGCCCTGATCTGACTACAGGGGAGCAGACAAGTGCCTGCAGCCCCACTTGCCAGGGCTGGAACCTTTCAGGGGACAAAGGAAACCCATTTTTTATATGCTGACATTTTTCCCTACCTACTCTCTCCCCTTGGTTTTCCTTACTTATACAGTTGTTTATAAAGCATTAAGTTCCTTCTTGAACAAGGTGTACTGAAAATAATTTTAAAAAAAGCAAATAGTGGTCACTGAAGCACTGGACCCAAAAGTGGTTTAAAAGACACAAATTTCCACTCTTTAGAGAGCAAATACAGACATGTATGTTTAACTACGTCAAGGTCTGTGGTCTAAAAATTGAATTCCTAAATTATAAATGTTAAAATACTTAAGTCCTGCTTTAAACATTATTCTGCCTGTAGATATTCAAGCAGTGATTCACTTATTAGTATTTGTAGGAGTTGCGGAAGAGCTCATCTTTTACCACTGATGAGCCCATGGTGAATTTAGGACATGACTCATGTTTGATTTTTCTTACGCAGCAAAAGAGGATATGTTAAAAAATATGAGTTTGTAACAATGAAATATTATCAGACACAGGAATAGATTTCAAAATCAATCATAATTTAAAATTAAAAACAGCCTTGGAAGAGGCACAAGGATGAAGAACTGAGCAGCAGACAATGTTGTTTCATAAAAACTGCAGAAATTTTGAGGTTTTCCACCCCTCCTCCCTGATTTTACACTGGAGCAGAACAAACTGATTTTTTCCAAATGCCTGGTTTTAGAAGGCATTCTGAACTATACTATGGCATTCTGAAGCCATCCTGAGCTTTCTGCTCTGCAGAAGGGAAAGAATGCGTGAAATGTCAATGCAGAGCAAGGGCAAATGATCAGATTTGATCCAGAACACTTAATGATGTTCTTGCTTTGAAGCCAAAGCAGGGACTTGAACCTGCATCTGCTCTATGGTAAAATCAGATCAAGGCCCCTGCTCCAGGCCCACTGAACTCAGAGAAAGCCATCTTCATCTTTTCTGGCTCCTTGGCAAAATATCAGTGGGACTCATGCATTTGTGTGGTGGGACACACAACAATGACACGCAAATAAACCTTCAAAGCCCATGGTAGCTTCACTGCAATTCTGCAAGCCTTGGACTTGGGAGAGAAGGAAGGGCAATCTACATGAAACATTTCTAGCATTAACCAAATATTTACCTGTGAGTAAAAATTACTGCTCAATAACACAATAGAAAAACACTGACACAATTTTAGAACATCTGATAAAAAGCCCTAAGGGATCAGTCTTAGGAAAACATCTGGTTACTCCCACATTTCTGCTTACAGCCTATACTGTAACCACACTAAACGCAGAACAAATGAGCAAACAGATGTGTAGGAATGAGTATAGCATTGCAATTGTTCCTCTGCCAAACGTGTTGGCAAATTACCAGTTAGGTTTTTGGTGGAGGTAGTTTTGTTCACTTGTTTTGGGGTTGCTGGGATTTTTTTAGTTTTTTTTTTTGCAAGCAAGAGTAACATTAATAATTTTAGATATATTTTTTTAGTCTTCATACTGCTTTGATCTCTGACACTAAGCCTCTTGAAGTGTACTCTCTACAGCCTAGGGCAAGAGTTTCTACATGACAGTCACCCTGTGCACTCCAGAGACCTTGACTTATCCAAGATAACAGCAAAGCTTGTTAGCTTCAACAGGATCAATATCATCTATTGCTGAAACCTGGCACAATCCTCTAATGTCAGAAAAAGGTTTGTCCTTGGAACTGGCTGATCATGGTACCTTAAACATTCACTTCTAACCCACACAAACTCCTGCCCTCAGTGCACAGAGCTGTTAGGGACTACTGTTGGAATGGTGCTTTTCACTCTTGCTAAATAACCAAAATTCCAAATAAATGAATTTCCAAACCTCAGCCTAAAATTTTCCCAGAGAGTGTCATAAAACAATCCCAGACTCAGAGAAGGAGTGTGTTTGGAAGAGAGACCTTAATGACCATCTAATTCCAGCCCCCTGCCGAGGGTACAGCCCAGCAACACGTGTGCAGCGTGTCCTGCTCCTGCTACAGAAGGACCAAGCAGTGATTCTCCAGGATAACATCCTGTACAGCTTCTAACACAGACAAATAAATCTTCTGGGTGTTGAACTGCTTTTCAGTGTTATATTTATATGGACTTCATAACAAAGTGACAAGTCTCTTCAATTTCTTAATCAAGACAAATGTGTATAGCTTAGCACCCAAGAATCAGTCCTAACACACTTACTGGTGCCATGAATGATGGCACAGTCCTTTCCAAGCTCTGCTCTTGGCATCCTGATACTTTGTTTTCTTCTTTTAATTTAGACAAATTTAGACATAAAATTTAAAAAAATAAAAAAACCACATCCTTAATTGCTGAAACAAAAATATATAAAAATAAAAATTATTATAGATATAGTGGAAGTTGTTACTCTACCTCGCCATTGAAGAAGCAGAAAATTGTAGCCACCAGTAGGCCCTGTAAAATAAAAACAAAGATTCTGCTTTAATTCATATGCTTATGGGCAATTTCAAGTGTGAGATAATTAAAGGTTTCTGATAAAATTCAGATATAGATAGCAAAGAAAATGCAGGACAAATCTAAACATGATAAATTATTTCTTAAAATAGATCACTAAAAATATAGGACCAGCTTTCTGCCATGATGCTTCTTTCCTTTGAAAACTGGAAGACAATTAAATAAGAATTCAGCATGTTGAGAAGTCAAAGACTACTGAATGAAGATCTTTAAAAATTGAAACAGCATGATAATTTATCTTTTATCTGATTGCCATGCCAACCGCTCTGAGCTCAGGTGAGCAAGGGCTGCGTGCTGCTTCCCACCTGGTAGTGCATGAGGATGTGCATCACATAGTCATACACCTCCTCAGCGATCCGGCCCTCGGGTCGCCATGGGAACAGCACAAACTCAATGCCAAGGAGTGGGACAAGAATCAGGGTGGCTCTCACTGCTTTCATGTACAGGTTGGACTCAGCCTTGTGGGTGTCTTTCAGCTTGGTTATGAGAACACGAACGATATTCAGCAGGAAGAAAAGGTTCACCTGTCAGAAAAGAAAATGACATTGAGAAGGAGGTCTGAAAAATAATCCAACGCTCTGATTTGTGAGACTGGACACCAGACAACACAAACTCACACTGCCTGGCTAGCACTGTGATTGTACAAGAGGTATCAGATAAACATCTTTGAAAACACTTTTATGTAACTGAGATGTGGCTCTAACTTCCAGTATCCACACCCATTCCTTGAACTCTAAGCAAGGTACCTGTCAGTGGTAACAAACCACACACCTTTTTCTCTGCTGTCAGGAACAGTGCATGAGTGAAGAATTTATTCTTTTCAGGTTGATCAAGAGAGAGGATGATGTTTTCCTCTCCTTGTATTTAAATATGGTTCTTCAAAAAGCTGCTTTTTATTTTTCAGACATGTATTTGGTAAATTTATAGAGAAGAAAAAATCAGAATAATAATAAAAAGGCAAAATGCTGCTGCAAGGAACTGTACATTCCTCTAGACAAACAGTGGATTTGGCATTCTTACAGTAGCCAGTGGTTGGATCTTTTACTCTTTCAGCAGAGCTGCCAATGGGGCAAGCACTGAGATGATGCTCTGTGTTGTTCCCTTGCACTACTGAACTTAGTACCTATGGAAATAAGGCTTTTTTGTTAGAGATGGTCTGTTCTGTTCCTTCAGTTTAATCAGAAAAAAATCCCAAACTGTCACTGTGAGCAAGCACAAAACTTGATACATACACACACAAATATGTGTATGGATAACACACACATCTCCCAAGGATGAGTACCCAGAGCAACAGCAGCCTTAGGGATGATCTCACCCCACCTGCATCTCCTGTGCAGCCCCTGGTGGAAGCTGCAGGTAGCTGAGACCCTGAGAGCTCAGCCAGTCCATCCCCTTCCTTATCCAAGGCACAGAGACAGAACAGAGGTGCTCTGGGGAGTGGCTACGGAAGGGAGAAACACAGGCTCTGCTCCTATCTCAGCTTCCAGAGGACTGTCTGCCCTTGCCAACAACTAGAGACAAAAGGGAGGTAGGGGAAGAAGCTGGCAGACAGACAGACAACTCCCTTCCAAAACACCTCAGAATTGCTGGTCTAGGAGGAGGCTCTGTCTTGCTGTAGCACAAGTGCAAGCAGGGAAGGCATTTCAGACCACGGGTGTCACACTGCCTCCACAGCCACGGCAGAATTCTTCCTGTCAGTTCAGGCTTTCAGAATAAATAGCTGTGTGCTATTATAGCTACATGGCCAAACAGATATGGGGTGTTATTTATATTCTACTTACATGCTATTTAAATCATTCTAACAGGAAGTTGTTTTACATAGGAAACTACTGCATGAATTTCTCCTGGAAGCCTCCTTTATGCTTTAAGCTTTGTTTAAACAGCCAAGGTCTTCTGATTCTTTCTCGAGGGATTTATTTAGATTTTATGTGGCCCACGATCCCTATCCAACTTCCTATAGTACGTGCAGACAATGAGCCCTTCCTCCATTTCTAAATTTAATCCTTCTCAAATCTACTTGTTCAACATTAACATGTCTCAAACACTGCGTTTTCTGCCCTCTCATATTTTGATAGGATGGCAAATTCCTATAACATTGTCCTTATGAGCTAACTGAAGATGAATGTTGCAGCAGCCAGGCATAAACAGCAACACTCAATGAGCTGTTTCTTTTACAATATGCACAGAGTTTTTCTATTTGTTACACCCATCAAAACCAAAATGCACAAAATTAAGCATGCAAAGAGTTTGCAAACAGCTAAAAGGGCAAAGAGAAAGTTGGAGGAGGCAAAGCAGAGGGCAGAGTAGAACAGGATGAGTGTCAGTACAAGTATATAGCACCAAGTTTTGATGAATATCTTTTCTGTCAGAAAATAAGAGTGAGATCGGGATGAACTGAATTTTTAATTCAAGTGATGAAAACAGGTCCTGGTTTTAAGTGAGGTGCGAAGTAGATTTTTACATTTAAGCAAAAGTAGGGCAGTGGAACTCCTCGCATGCACATTATCATGAAATTGACTGTGATGGTTTGGAAAAGCCCAAAGGACCTCTGTTGTGGTTCTGCACAATGAACACAGAGTGAAATTGCAACAGCCCCACAGTGACCTGAAAATTGAACAGGGCAACTGAGAAAAAACAGAAACAAAGGCAGAGAAGGCAATCCTAGACAAAAAAAAAATATGTTGGTGCCTATAAGGAAACTCAGGAGCATTTAGCTTCTGGCTTGAGAGTGGCAGTGAACTGAAGCCAAGGTCCCAAGCCAACAGGAGCTGCAGTTTTTGAATTAAACTCTCCTTATGTCCCTGAAATTTCTACTTTTCCCCATGCTGAGTTTGCACTAAGTAGTACAGTAATCCTTGCAGGTTTGAATTCTGTTTCAATTCTTCCTTAGGATGATATAAACAGACCATTCTCACTCAAGGCACTCAGATATTCTTAGATATAAGTTGGTAGCCATTGTTTGGCTTTTAATGCAGTTGTGCAGTTCCGTATCTTTGCCTGCTTGGACACAACTGAGCATTCAACTTCTAAACACCTGAGCCTGTACCGAGTTCAGCTTAAAGTCATTAAACACAAGGACATGAAAGACAAAGCGGGGAGCACATGAATTTCCTCCTAGCCCACCTTCACTCAGAACTTGCATCTATAATGGTCTGTCAGTTAAATAATTATTAATTATATGTCAGTTAATAATTATAAATAACTTTATTACGGGGAGAAAGGAACATCCCTGTGACAATATTTATATAAATAATGGCATAGCTAAATAATCCAGTGGCACCCAAACAAACAAAAACACAAGAGCACTGGCACATCTGAAATCTACATGGAAATCACTACTGCTTTCACTAAAGCACAAACCAATTTCTTTCCCTTTCCCCTCTCATTGGATTTTGATCACTATTCATCTAGCATGAAAACTAACATCACCCTCTACTGTTTCTTTAATTGTGATTGCTTAGGCAGATAGATGTAATTTAATGCTCAATTGAAAACAAGTCCAATCAAAGTGCAACCTGTTTCTTTGGCAGAAGAACTGACCACAGTTATGTAACAACAAGGACCATAAAAGCAGCGTTGTTTTTAACTTTATGCAATTGTAGGATTTTCAGTGATGTAAAAGAGTTAAATTCCCACTGGTTTCTGCCAATTCTCCCTGGCACTTGACAGTCCCCTTCACATTCTTTGAGATCTGCTCCTGCATATAGAAATAGTGTCTTCCCCCTCGTTATCTAATTTGCAGTTTAATGTTGTTGCTTAAATGTCTACTAAAGCAGGTCATGCTTAGTAAAGTGTGGAAATTGTATCTGGCAAGCAAGCTGCTTAAGCAAATGAGGGTTCTGTTCACAAAGCCTAAACACATGCATTTAACTTAACATCTTTAGCCCTGCCTTATCTTTTCTGAATTTAAAGAAACAAAAAAAATCTTTTTTTTTTTTTTTTTCTTTCAAAAAGGTAAGCAACTCCTTTAAATTACTTTCACATCACAGGCAAGATATGCAGTTTAATCTGTTATTCCTGCATGATTTTCAAAATAAATTTACTGATTGTACTGAGGCAAGAAAAATACAGGGGAAACATTTTCAATTGGGTCATGAAAAATGTAGGAATATCAAAAGTGAACAAAGTTGTAAATTGCAAAGAGGATGGACAAAAACTCTGCCCAGACCAACCCCAAAGAGATGATTATTATGCCTCCAGTAAAATCAAAGAACATTCTGAATGTGGCCTTGAATAGAAACAAGACTTGATCATTTGGGACAGATCCAGTGCATTTGAATCCCACGGGAGTCTGGCTACTTGGCAGTGTGATTTTGTGGAGGCCACTGCCTAGAATGAGAAAAAAGGACCTTATATCCTAAAATGAGGTCACTTCATGGAAGATAGTACAGTCTTATAGCTTTTACAGAAACCTTTACATTGCTATTTGAAGAAAATTCTAATACAAATTATCATTCAGCTTGAAAGAACTTAAATGATATATCTGTGAGGAGACCCCAGAACAATGCAAGTAACAACCCACCAAAAAAAATCCCTATACTTTTCTGTGAAAACAGGGTTTCATCTTCTGTGTAAAGCAGAGAGAATAAAAATTGAAAGGATTTAGGACTGGGTTTAAATTTACAGATTAGAGCTCAGCAGATCTTTACATTAACAGATACAGCAGACCTGACTGACAGGTCAAGAGATTACCAGCAATAATTCACACCCCAAGGGTCACAGCTCTCAATAACTTCATGGGTATTGCTCTGCCTGCCCACACAGAGGGGCTCAGGTGTGTCATGGTATCATTGCAGCCTTCAAAATTTAAGTTCACTAGTTAATTTCTCTGTGAATGAAAAAGGGAGTCACAAGAATCCCAGGATTTATACAATGGTCTTCTGAGAGAATTCTCTATGCACAGAATGCCCTCCACAGGTATTCATTAAAATGTTAACAGAAGAGGAAATTTTAGATCAGAAACTGATTATATCCATCAAGTTACTTAAGGTTTTCATTCTTAATCAACTTTGTGTTGTGAACTGAAAAGTGGGGAGAGAAGTCAGCAGCCATGGACTCAGCATTTTGGCCAGATCAGCTCAAGGTTTCTGTTACAATAAAACAAATGACTGTCATACACAGTCAGGGGCTAATCACATACAGAATGCCTCTACACTAATTGGGTTTGTTATGTAGACAGTTGTTTAAGTACACACCTATTTCTATTTAGCAACAATCTACTGACTGAATTTCATAGGGTAAATCCAGTCCTAGTACAACTGACGTGCAAGATTGATTTCTATGCAGTAATGCCCTCAGATACTCACCTAGAATTTCATTTAGTAGTGAACACTGAATAGAGCTGGCATTAACCAAGGGTGTCAGACAGAACACTGCTCTTTCATGAGCACTCCAGAAACAGAGGAGCTGCAATACCCCAGTGGCCAAAGCAGACAGTGCTAAATTAGTGTCAGAACAGGGGCAGTCACAGGTGCTGGTAGAACCATTTGCACTGGTTCTGTCACAAAGTGCCTGCTTTAGTTTCTCTCCATCCCATATTCCCACCCACAGTCAGTCCTGGCATCCAAACCCCCTTTCCCTGAACCTCAGACTGTCTGGTGGCTGTTTGGCCACAGTACAGTGACACAATGAAGCTTCGATCAGGATCCACCTGGCAATTAGCCTGGGCATGAGAGGCATGCTCAGCTAAAGGAAGGATTTTAAATTCCCCTCTAGTACTCCAGGGTAAGGTTTAGTTCTTCCTTGTTGCTAGCATTTGAGTGGAATGATAATCGACATTGCAAACCTTGAGTTTCTCAAAGGACCAGAGGCACAGATCCTTAATAAGGCCAAGACCTCTTGTATCTTGTGTGTCTGAGGCACCTGCTGGGTTAAGCAGCAGACTCACTAGTGACAGTGACTTCTAAATGTTAGCTTAAGGCCCTTACCTTTGTACACCTATCAAAAGCAGCCAGAAAACAAACAAGAAAACAAAGTATTATTTGAAAAATGCTTACCAAGAGAGCAGCACAAATAGGGCCATGGATGATGTAAAGCAGATGAGTATCAGAGCTGATCCAACAACTACAGAAAACAGACAGGAAAAGAAAAAATAAAAAAAGAAGGCATTTATTAGCTTTGGTTTATTTTTTACCTTAAAGAAAATATAAAAGTTTTGCTAAGCAAGCTAAAGCTACTTACTTGTCATTGTAATATAAACTTCTTGCAATGGCATGTATGCAGGCAGGGATCAGTGGAAAACCTGTGGAGAAAAACAAGTATTTTCTTCATTAGTAAAATCTGGTTAATAACTAAGTAAACTTGTGTATCTCACAGGAATCTTCTGTATTTTCACCTCACCCAAACTATGTACCTGCAGAGAAAATCAACTACCATAGACCAATTTAAACTTTCTTCTGTTGGATTTCTTTCTGAGGGCTGTGTGAAATCTTATCCCACTGACTTGCCAAGAAATCTACAGCAACACACAGAAAGGCAAATCAACTTTTCACTTTTTGGAACATAACAAGATCTTCATTAACACAGATGCTTTTCAGGCTGCAATCTGCAGTAGCACCAAATTGGAAGGTAATATTAAAATGGTGATTGCATACATGAGCACAGCCTTAGCAGTATAACCAGTGGTGAGCATGTTCTCACTGGTATCAGTACCTTGCTGTATTTAGAAAACAACTTTGAAATTAGACTCAGGAAATCGAGCCAAATGAAAAAAATTTAAAAGAATAAGCAAATTAGTCATCTAGGGCCCTTGACACTTTGGTGGTACCTGATATCCAGAAGCTGCTGAGCACCTTCCAGCCACACCTCAGCTGTGCCTGCAGTGGGACAGTGACCCAGGTACCAAGTCACACTGGAGCCGAGTATGCCAATACAGCGAGGCTGCCAGAGCCTTCACTTTCACTTTGGGAGTAAGCCCTTGTGCATTATCTGAAGTGAGCAAGCTTGGCTTGTTAGTTTTGATACCGATACTACTTGAGATCTTCAGTTACAGCTATTCTGTGTTTGCTTAGTGAACAATACAGGTCAAATGGAGCTGCTGGAAAAATAAATCCTCAGCCATCTCTAACTCAGTTCTGACCCTCCACCCTAGGCACGGCGAGACTTCTCTGAAAACAAACATTCATTCCTGAATAAACATCTTTGAGGTGAGGAACAATGAATAATTACTTCTTAAGGTTTTTTTATAATAGGAGACTATTTTCTCTATGCAAAGGAGGAGTCACTTCCTGACTCCAGAAATGCATAATCTCTCTCTCTCTCTCTCGGCAGAGGTACACACAATTTCCTACATTAATATTTCCAAGCTTCTTAAAACACTACAGACAAAGAATTGGGCTGTGCCATCATCACTCAAAGCTACAGCTCAGAGAGGCAAAGATACAGATATTTGAAGGAGGAAGAGGCTGCATTGACCTGAAAAACCACAAGGTGAAATCACATACCCCAGCCAAGAAGGTAATACCACATCAAGTGCTGCTTCTCAGCAAAAACAGCCACCACAATCAGAGTGTGCAGGTAAATGCCTTCACACAGCATCCAAAAGTAGTTGCAACCCATCAGGTACAGGTAGATGAACTGTGACACTTTGCAACTGATCTGCAGGAAAAAAACCCACCAGAGAATAATTTAAAATTTTAATTTGCAGAAATCTCAGAGCTTTATTTGCAAAGTGGAAAAAAATACCACTCAAGGTAATGCTTATTCTGTTTTCCGCTAGAAGGAATAAAAATATTTCTTTACTTTCTAAAATAGAATTTCTATGGCACGACAATCCCATACTTTATGGTGACATAAAACTAATAACTGAGTCTAGATTTTTATTATTCATACATGGGGACCCCAAGATCCTCAAGTGTGGCAGAATGCTGTTATGATATTTTGCTTATTGCAAACCTTGCCATACTTCAGCATTCCAAATCCTTAAATTATCTGATAGTAACACCCCACAAGAAATGTACTTTGATGTGGGTAATCCCCTCTCACTTTTACCATCACAACATGTAACTACCCCAGAGAACAATTAATATTTTTAAAATTCTTACAATACTTCCAGTTTTAACCTACTCATAACTGCACTGAGGGACCGAGAGCTTGCAGTAAGTTCTGGAGGAGCCTGGCATTCATTTGTATTTAGCTTTATTCAAAATATATTCTACAGCTCAAATGCTATAATATAATTTATTGGGAAGTCTAAAATGTGATGTTGTGAACAAGGACCAACAGCTAACTTACAGATTTGGTGACATTAAATCCCATTTTTCCCCCCCTTCTTCCAATATTGCTGCTCACTTCATTGTTCTATTTCTGCCACTTGGCTTAAAACAAACCAAAACCCAATACTGTTTTACCATTTTCTCTGCTACCTAACTAACTTGATGATGATTTTTAGCAACTACTTAATAACATAATAATAACATAATCATAATAACAGGTATGTTTTCCAGGACATTGATGACTGCTTCAATAGGAGAAAAGGCAATTATCTTTTTACTGAATTCAGCTTCTGGAGTTTTACCCTAACTTCCACAGAGTTAAGAATTATCTTCCACGTCTAAATAACAATAAAGCCAGAGCTAGGGGTTTGTTTGTTTATGTACTTCATCTTTTGACTGTTGTGTTGGAAAAATAAATTGTTCTTATTTTTACTGAAGATGGCCAAGGTAAAGCCATAAAAAACTAGCAGACAGATCCAACCTTTTTTCTGCCCTTCCTTGGTGAATTCAGCTGTCAGCCTCCCTGACAAAATCTAGAACAGGCTTTCCTGCAGTTGTTTCAGGGCAAGAGCGATTCTGTGGAGCTGAGAAGAGCTGTTCAGTAAGCTCAGTCCCTCAAAGCACTTTTACTATTTCACAACCTCAAATGTGCAATGTCCCAGGCACCGTGAGACATCTGCTGCGCTACGTCACACGGACACGGCGTCAGGAACGCTGTAACCTCGCTACACACAACATTTCATCAGCTGTGCAGCTCCCACCTCTGCTGCACTGCTCAAGCCATTCATGTACAAACAAACAAGGCTGGCAAACCAACTTTCACTTACTGGGTTAGTTGCAACTAATTCCTGGTTGTTGGCAACGGCTGTCAGTGAAATTATTGTTACAACAGAGTTGCAAACAAAAGAGAAAAACAGATTTTTATGCAGGGTAATCCTTTGGCAACTCAAGCTCCTAGAAAAGAGAAACAAGAACAAATGAGTACATGGGAGAACACTTATGTGTACTTGGGGACAACTCTCACATTTTGAAATGCTAGAGCTCTTGATTTTACTAACAAGTCTTACATCAATCCTTTCTTCAGGTCCAGAGCAGATTTAATACACCAAAAGGAAGAAAGTGCATTTAGATCCAATACATTTATAGTGAAGGACTTGCTTTTTAGTGGCCAGCTGAAAATTATTTAAATGCTGACAATAATTTTAAGAAGATTTACATTCCTTTTGGTTAGTATCTGAAGAATTTCCCAATTACCTATCACACCTGTGCTTGCTGAAGCTGTCTTACCATCTTTCCATTTACCCAAATCTGTTCAGATCTTTTGAGGGTAACTCCTATTACTCATATCCTTGTCATTTTTCTTCCTTCAGCCTAAAGCTAAAGCTAGAGAAATACCTAAGCAAAATAATGCAAATCTCCCCCGACTTCTGTGTATAACTAAGTTATAAAACATAATTATGAAATCCTTAAAGAAATGCATTTAACTGTGTTAATTTCTAAGGTTTGCTTTTAAATTTGCAAGAAAAAAGAGAGACTATCTTTGGAAGGGCTTTTTTCAAAAAACAAAAAAACCCCAAGGGATTAAACTGTATCAAAGAATGTTGAACTTGGGTGCATAAACTTTCTGTTTTTCTGCCATTCTAGAGGAAGCAGGAATAACTTTGTGTATTCCAAGAGGAGGGACTGCTTCTCATTCAAGTTTTTCCAGTGAACTCCTGGGTTGCTTCAGAGAGAGCATTGACTGAAGCCTCTGCTGCAGAGTCTGTGCTCTATACCCACACCTGCCTGTCTCTAGTTAATGGCCAGAGAGATGGAGTGCAGCTGACTGACACTTTGTAGTAACCAACTGGGGGGAGAAAATCTACCACTTACACACTTGCCACTGAGAGAAATCAGAAATGCACTCAAAAGTGCAACAGGGGACATGTCTAAGCTGTCACCCAAGGGAAAAATAAAAAAATCCAAGTTTTCTGGCCTCTTCAAATAGCATGACTGGAAGAAAACATAACGGAGGGACATTGATGATTCATTTTTAATTTGAGAGGATAGAAGGGAGACCTTTACATTTTTTCAGAGAAATGCAGATATGGAATCTTCACAAAGGCTGGAGGAGTATATTGAAAACTGCTGACTGATGAAACAACAATCAAGGTGATCCAAAGGAAAAAAAGGACAGCCCCATAAGCCTGGCTATAGGGCAGATCTTGGCTGCATCCTCTGCAGCTCTCACAAGGGCACAGTGTACAGAGCACCCACAGATCCCTGGACTGAGCTCACAGTACACACTGTGCAAGCCCTGAGACAGTCCATGACACTAAAAGAGCCCATGGCACTAAAAACAGGGGAAGGAAACCCCACCAGAAACCAGTGCTGCCATTTACCAGGGACCTACAGGAAACTTTGGTTTCCACACATCATCTGGCTGAAGAAAATACCAAAGAAAAAGTCTCCAAGGGTTGCATATGAATTTGAGGAAAAAATATATTCCATTAGGCTCTATAAGATTTTATTTGAGTCATGTTTTAATGCCCCAAGCAGATAAACTTTAATTATTATAGCATTTTTGAATGTTACATTACTTGAAAATGTATTTTTATATGTTTTTTCCCTGTATGGCTTTTATATGAAAAGAGAGACAATACTAGATTCCAGCGAAGGGCTTTATGTAAACAAGTCCTGAAAAACTCTGGAATTCTGTCTGCTTATTGTTAAGACTCAGGGCTCAGGCAAGGAAGAGCACGTAAAGCTAATGGGGCCATCTCTCCGGGTCATCCCACAGCTGTTCCTGTTGAATATTCAAACACACCCATCCCCACCCACCTCCACCCATGCATGAAAGGATTGAAAGGATCACCGGACAAGGAACAGAAAGCAAGACTGATGACATTTAAAAACTAAGACTGTTTTTCCTAATAAGAAGATTTTTCCTAAGCTTCCCCACCCTCCCTCTTCTGTTTTCCTTCCTATATTCCTTTTTTCTTAATGACATAATCTCCTTTATCACTTAATTCTCATATTTATGATCTAAGTACATTTGAATGACCAACCCCTCAATTAAACCATGTGTAGTAAAATAAAAACAGACTTCCTACTAAGTTATCTATTTCCCTTCTTTTTTCAACTCCTATATATCTTGGGAATTAGGGAAAAATTAATTTCTCCAATATTTCTCCAGAAGAAAAAAGGGTGACATTTTCAAAAGCCCCTAAATGGGTTTGAGATCTAAGTTTTTAAGGTATTTCAATACTGTAAAACTCAACCAGTGAGATCCATGTATCTATCCTAAGGAGAATCATCTGTTCAGATGACATTAATGGAGTGACTTAGGCAGCTCCTGTCTCCAAAACAATCCAATCATCAGTGCTTCGCCCACTCTCTCCTTAACACAGTGCTGCTCTCCTCTGTGAATGTTGTCATGGGATTTGACATGACACTTGATCAACAACTCCTTTATTTCAGGTGAGTTTGTTTGGTTTTGGCTTTTTTTCGCTGCTTCAGTTTTTGTTGGGAGCGGTGGGGGGCATCTTTGAAACCACAGATCTTTATCCTGAATCACTGCTTTTTAAGTATTCTCTTGCCTCATTTTTCATTCTTTATGAAAACCATACAATTATTTTAACATTTACAACACGTGCATGATGTTGAGTATGTAACAGAATGAGAAAGCAGAGACACTGCAAGAAGTCATTTTTATGTCTCATGGATGAGATTTCAGAGACATTCAGAGTTCCAAGTTTATGACCCATTTCATTCTGTTAAACCAAGAACTCCAATGCACTTGGGGAACACAAGTCACAAGCTTGACAAGTAATTCCAAGGAGAAAATTTTCTGAAGAAAAAACAAAATTTAAAATGCAAACATAAAACGCAGAAAAATTCCAATCCCAAACAGTTGATATTTCCTTTGGGGAAAAGTTCCAAATTTCTAGTCAAATCTAAAGATATCCTAATGATCAGAAATCCAAAAATCATTGTCTGGAAATTGTCAGTTGTCAGTTTTGGAAAATGTTTTGGAAAGGACAAATTCAAAGACACCCCCCACAACAGAAAAAAAAAAAGTCCACCTGTTAAAGCTATGAATAATTATCCAAGCCTTAGCCGATACATAATACATCCTGGTATTAATCTAGGTCCTTAAATACCCTTCTGCTACTAAAAATACTTTAGAGGAACTGTACATCCCAAGAGAACAGCTTGCAGAGAACTTTCTTTAGCTTCCTTTGAATTTTGTAATTTCCTTTTATATTCCAACATAACCACAGTCTAGAAAATGTGGTTTGTGGGTCTGGATTCATTCCATGTGGTTCTCTGAGGAAGGATGATCCTGCTCCCAGAGAAGAAAATCCCTGGATGGTTAGACAAACATGACACAGGATGGCAGCACAGCAGATCACCTGCTTTTGCAGTAAGTGCCACAAACAAAGATGACATTACTTTGGTTTTCATATTATGGTATAGAAAAATCACACTTGATACTCTGTGAACTTATAAAATAATTTCCTACTCCAAATCTTTTTCTTTTCCCATGTGTTAAAGCAGTTTTCCTGTCACATTAGATATTTAGACTGCTAAACTTTCTGACATTTATTGCAACAGCGCTGACCTTTTTTACGCAAAATCAAAGTTATAAGGATTGAGAGCCATTTCACACAGTGAGTTTCTGGAAGGGAAGTGAATTTGGAAAGGAGAAGCTTTGTTTTTACAGATCATACAAAACGAAATTGATTGAAAAACAATTATAAGCATTTTTCTCATGAAATGAGATCAGAAAAAGCTGAAATGTCATCTTGAATGTAGCCTTTCTTTTAAAATCCAGTAAAATTGAAACACTCCTGTTTGTTGGGGATTTGCAGAAATGCTGGGGAAGGCTGGGGTAGTAATACACAGCTAAAGTGGAAAATGGAAGTACTGCTTTCAGCCAGATGTGACTAAAAAGAACTTTTTTTTAATCAGCTATCAGCTGCCTCCACCTAATCAAAGCCCACAGCATAAGAAAAGCAGTACCCACTGCCAGTGTATCTGCTATTTCTATTTAAATGTCAGGAGGAAGTGGAAGCTGAAGTGAGGCAGCAGGGCACAGGGGCAGAAGTAGGTGAGTGTGAGGGGCAGATGTGCATTGCCAAGGAGAAGGTGTTTATGAAATGATTAAACCAGGCTGACTAGGGGAGCCCACACTAGGCACAGCAGCAGCTGGCACAGGGAACGGCTCAGCTCTGCTCATGTGGTAACACTCCTGGGTTCACCTTTCCAGCAGGCCTCAGCAGCTTCTTAAAGGAAAAGAAAAAGGAGTCTTTCATAGGGAAGGAAAGAAAGCTCACCAAATATGAAGTATTAAGACTAATTTTAAAAGGCCTGTGTACTATTATGAGCTGTTGGGACAGCAATGATACACTGCTCAAACTTCCATTCAAGAAGGTGACATAATAACTGTTAGTCAGCAGATGACAGCCTGTCATACACAATACTGTGAATCAAACAATAGGATTATTTTTATTATTTCTATTCTACACTCTTAGCTTTACTTCCCTTACAGTCGTCGTATTTTGTGAGTACCACTTTGGAATGTTACTGTACCTATCAAATGTCATCACTATTTTGGTTTCCACTTGCTCTTTAGTTCAGTTGATACTCGGCATTACACAGAATCATAGAACATCCGGACTTGGAAGAGACCCACAAAGATCATTGAGCCCAATTCCCAGTAGGAATACTTTATCCTGTATTATACATATAGTATGACTAGTTTATCATGAAAAAAATCCAGACATCATAAACCCAAAATGAACAAACATTTTTCCATTTCCTATTTTCAATATATCCTACAGCTTTTGGGTTGCAGGTTTTTGATTTTAGATTTCTGAGAAATGAAAGCTCCATTTTTGTTGCAATATGGAGTCCAATAGCAAACCTATATACTGGCTTTCTTCACCTTCCTGCTCTATCTAATTTCATTTGGATGGCTGGTGTTCCAAAGCAATGAAACCAGGGTTACGGCAACCACTGGGATTTGATGAAGGATTTTAGATATACTTACTTAAAATAAAAGAATATGCCAAGAGAAATCAGAAGTGATGCAATTGAAAGACCGTGTCCGATGATGGCCAAGTAATACAAGTTCAGAGCAGTCTGCAACACAAAAACAACGCCAAGTGATTCAGACAGAGCTACTGCTGATAAAGTACGTATTTTTACGTCTCTTCTTGCAGTTAAAGTGATTATAATACTAATAAGAAAAATAAAAAAACACCCCAAACCATTTCAGGTAATGATGGAACAAGTCCAGAATCCTGCCAAACAACATCCTACTAAAATCTCTCTCCATAGGGAACACAGCAGATTAATTGAAGCAATGACTAAAATTTACATCTTACCAATTAAAACATCAAGTTTCCAATATACAGTGCTATTGTTTTTTTCTGAGTATTTATATGAATCTGGCTATTTAGGTTCCTGTACTGGGTGCATTGCTGTCTGAGGCTTGATTCCTCTCAACACAACTCCCAAGTAAAGCATGTGCTTCCTGTAAGAATTTATGTTATTTTTTCCCCACAGATTTTTTCTCAGCATTTAAAGATACTTCCTTCAAAGTGAGCTATGATTATGGTACTGGAAATTCAGTTTTTATTGAGCATTTCAGGAAGGGCATGAAAAAAATTAACAATGACTCAAAACCAGTGAAGGCTATTATGTTAAATAGTCATAATTATGTTTCGATATTATATTGTGTTAAATAAGCCTACTGCCCATTATGGAATTATGAAAATCTGGGTAGACACAAAAGGTAAAAAAAAAGGAACTGGTGATTTAATATTTGGAATATGTTCATGTTATCAATAATTCTTGTAGCTAATATATTAACTAACTAATTAGTTTTATCAGAAAGTAACAAACCTTTGCTTTCAGCCATGGAATATGTCTTGAAAAAAAACCCTTGCTGCATTAAATGTAAGGTTATCATTTGGCACATAAGGAAATGAAGATTTTCAGGTTGAACCTTATACTCTCACAATAAAGCACAACTATCTGGGTTCCATAGTTAGAGCACACAGTCAAATGCTCACATACTGCAAATTCTATCCTCTGAACTTATCATCCCAAGTTAGGACAGAGTAATTGCAGCTTGCTATGTATACTCACTTTGGAGATAATAAAAAAAGATTAAAGGTAAAGCTTTAAGTAGGTTGTAAGATGACACTTGAATTGTGCTAGCAATTTTCAAATTATAATTTTTTTTTTAAATGAGATAGCATCCTTAAAAATACCCAAACAGCAAGGCAATAGGTATAAGTGGAACTTACTGTGAGATTTGGAAAGTGAAAAATGTGTGAGAAAAATCAAGTGTAACCCCAAAATGCTAAAATTTGAGATGTATAAATGACAACAGTCATTCTGTGACAGGTCCATATCCTGTATTACCCCCTCACTCAGGGACCAATCTAGGCAGAGGTGCATTTTAAGGATTTAGAGACTGCCCCCCTATTTAGAATGGGCACAAAAGCATGGTACAGCAGGAAGCACTGCTGAGGGCAGTAACAATGAGAATTAGCACTGCACAGCAGCCACAGTTACTGTGCAGTGTCTCACCCACCTTGCAAGCACTGTGAGGAGATAATGCTGCTGAGCATAACAACACACAACTGCATCAAGCAGCAAGGTTCTCCTTGGAGCTGCTATTCCATACAATGGCTTCAGATTTGTGACAGGGTTCAAATATGCTGGCAAAACAGCCTGAGGAAAACTACCTTATTATTAATAAACAGGGATCATCATAGATCTGCTCCTTTCTGAATAATATCCTCCATTTCCAGCCAAATATTAGCAAAAATCAATGAACTATGGCAATTATACTAATAGAATTAAACTGCCACTAGCAAAATCAAAGTCTCATGATTTGACAAAAAGCAGTAATAAAGTGTCTTATCATCTGTAACCATCTTTTTCCCAATATGTACTTAGGTAAGTACCCTCAGGCATTCAACAGCGACAGTGCAGTCAGTTAGAAACTCTATTACAGGTCAGATTTCTTGACACAATCTGCTACTACCCTTTAACATGAGGTCCAAATTAATTTACAGCTTCTTCCCATGACTGAATGTTTCATAAACATAAGAAGTATTAGTGGACATAGAGCTGGGAAATGGGGCAAAATATGCAATTTTCCCATTGTATCCTCACATATCACAAAGTAACTCTAAAAGGTCATTTAGAGATTTTATTTTTCTTTTTCTAAATCTTTTAATGGATGAGCATGTTCAAGATAAACTGAAGTCTATAAACTTAGCAGCTATGCATAGACCCACACAAGTACAGAGCCTACTTCTGATATACAGAAAACTGCTCAAAGCATTGTTGCATCAACTCTATTGCGTTTTGAATTTGGAAACTTTTAAAGATTCTCAGTTCAGTTTCTTGACACGGGTACCATGCACTCTTTCCTCTCCTACCTTCACTTTTTCATGTGTGTAGATATTGCACTGGGTGTAGTTTGTCCACGTCCTGTTGCTTTCTGGGTGTCTGAACCAATTCCCATTTGGATCACAGATCTTTGTAACTTTTTCTGTAATCAAAGTTGATGGAAAGAAAAACAAAAGAAGAAAAGTGAAAGAAAAACACAACAGTCAGCACTGAAATTCTCTTTCCTAATGCCAAGTACTTAATAAAGATTGGCAAACAAATGACAGCTTTATTAATATGACTAGAGAGACTTTGCTTGTTACTATGAATTCTGAGAAACTTGAGGCCGTTGCTTTTGCTTGGCAAGGGCAACCGATGATGTGACTTTCCTTAAGAAAACAAATAGATTTTCCTCTCCCATCCATTAAGTATCAAAATATGTTGAACTAACTGTTAGAGAACTACCAGATGAAGTGACAAGAATGTTTAAATGGCTTGCTTAACATCCAACATGGAAACTGAAGTTTTACATCCTACCACTATAAATTAGTATTGGACAGGCAGGAAAACAAACAGCAAAACTACTCGAGAACCAAACTGGAAAACTGCTGGAAACAATGATTTTTATCATCAAATACAGGCATGAAAAGACCCTGGGAAATACAAAGAAATCCATGACATTTTCCACATGCTTACAAAGCTTAGCCCACAGAAACAGGAAGGGATTCAAAGTGGGAGAAACTCTTTGTCAACTTCAACTGTTAAATTGAGATAAAGGAGTAAATTGTATTTCTGCTTGTCTGTCAGAAAAGCTCATCTCTACAAGGAAATAAGTGTGATCTAACTTCAATTCCTACTCCCTAATCTACAGAATCCCTCAGGGACACAGTTCAGGAAAGAAAATAAGTAACTTGTCAGTTTTCTATGTGATAAAAGGAAAATGCAAATAATGGGTCTTGAGTTTCTGAAATCCTGGAGCATTAATGACTTGAGTGAGGCAAACAAGAGACATCAAGCCCCCAGACTCTCATTTCAGTGAGAAATATGCTGATGTAGAAGTCAATGCACTCATACCTGATGGGTTGAAATCCTGAAAGTAGTCAGGACAACGCTGCACCGACACGGTTCCGGCAGCAACATCACTCCAGCACAACCAGCCATCCCAGGTCCTGTTGCAGTAAGGACCTGCAAACAGATAGAGACCTGAGAATAAAACAACTCTTGCTTCAGAATAGTCTTTCTAAGGTAAGACATAGGACTGGGTTAGGTAGGTCTGCAGCAATGGGGAAAAAAAAAGATTTAGCAGTGATTGATTAAAAATTCACTTAACAGAGATAGTTCCTTACACATACATTTCTTTGAACACATTTTAAAATCTTTTCTCATTCACTTTGAAATGGCCAACATTTACGATTTCCAAACCTCAGATCTAGAATATGGTGGGCAAAAACACCTAAATCAATTCATATGCAATAATGTACCTTAGCAAAGAGGCTCTCACTTTCAAAGATGGTTTTTCTGAATTTATTTTTATTTTGCATGTATACCAAAATATAATGTACTTATGTTTGCACATTCACAGAAAATGCAGTGGTATCCCAGAAGCCATGAGAAGCCTGGCTGGGAGGTAGCTACAGCTGGTCTGCCTCAGGCTGGGCTAAGCCTGCAGCAGTCACCATGGACAAACACTTCCCTAAGTGCCCCAGGAAAAGGGAATCCAGTGTCCCTCAAGAGCTTGCTCCAATGCCTCATTGCTCACACACATTTCAACATCTAAAATAAACCTCCCTTCAGAATGAGCTGGCGTTTTATAAACAGCTTCTTTCCCAAAAGACACACAGAACAACTGTGTGCCTCTCTACAAATTTCAAGATGTTTTTATTATCTAGCTTCAGTTTTCTTTCAAAGTCTTAATAATGTCCCCATCTCAAAGGCTGCAGTTCTCCAATGCCATGTAGTTCCTCCTCATCTGAAGATTTTCCAATTTGTGCAGATCCTCCTGAAGCTGTGAGGCCCCCCTATGCTGTGAGCATAAGCTTACAATGCCTCATTTATATCCATTGCTGACTTCCAGGCACTCAGTTCCTCCAAGGAATCATTTCAGAAGAGAAAAATCTCTTTGTAAAAGAACACAATCACCTTTCCTTGCCTCAATAACCACTCAGTATTCCCAGAAGCTACTGAGTGAATACAGCAACAGGTGGAGTTGCTGAAGTCAGCTCTGAGTGACTTAACAGGAAAAGTAATGATGATACCAGCACAACCCTCAGAGCAGGGAAAACTGTGTGGATTAAGATACTTAAAATTTTTAAAGGTAGATGTGACCAGGCAGACAGAGGTATAATAAGAGCATGAAATGAAATGAGGTTGTAAGATTATTTAGTCATGATGTTTAAATATAGATATCTATTTAACATTTTGTTATTTCATCAGAAGGAAAAGCTTTGTGTAATATCAGAGGTGGTGCTATGGGCAGTTGGTATAACATATTACTTCATGCATCCCCAAGTGATGTTTATAAAAAATTGGGAAAATAATTGCTAGCAAGATAAGAAATTAACATAACTGAAGGACCCTGTATTACTGCAATAATATCTGTTGACGACTTGCTTTAGTAAAACCTCATGAGAAAACAATCTCTACCTTCTTTCTTGTGAATAGGGTCTTGCATAATCTTCTGGTAGCATTCATACTGTGCTGTCATGATTTTATTCCGTGTAACACTCAGCTGGGCAAAGTCCATTGAGGTGTTCTGATGTCCCTCAGCTGGAGTTGCACTGGCAAAGAACTAAGAGGAAAAACATTTTTCTTAGAAAATCATGTACAAGTAAGTTCCAACAAACTTTTTCAACATCAATCTTTTCAAATATCATACTTTAAATATTATTTTACTGAAAGAGAGTGATCTTCTAATCTTATTACTGACAACATGATTTCATGTTTTTCTGGTTAATTTAGCAATTCTTACTACTGAATCTTCATAAATGTCTCCTTTATGACATTTATAAATGAGCATGGGGTAGGAACAATTGGCAAGATTTGCAACTAAGAATGGGAACATGCACAGAAACACTCACACAGTCAGAGGTTTATTTTTCCAAACCTCAGTGAAATATATCAAAGTTTAGTCTAAAGACATTTCAGTCAGGCCCAAAATGATCCTTTAACGAAAAAGACCTTTTCATGCACTGAAACATTTAGCTTGTCCAGAGCTATTTGGTTTCTCTGAAGTCTGGTGAACCATAAAGTCAACCCTCAGAATAGAGAACATTATTCAAAAGAAAAGACATCCACTTTGACAGTTATTAAAATTAAAAATTGAAAAATCTTAGGAAGGTTGATCTTGACTAAAACCTGAACCTTTTAAGAGCATTTTTAATAGTAATTAAATATTTTATGGGAAGCTACTAAGCTTCACAGAAAAACCAAAGCTTCACATTGAACTACGGTACCACTGCTGTACATGGGATGAAATTAAAATGTCTGAGGATGTCTCTGAATCTCAGTTAGTTGTCTCCTCTTCCTGGGCTCTGCAGGGTACTGACTCTGTGTCACTTGTCCACTGCTACTGTTCTGAGCCAGGAGAGAATATGCTGGATTCACCAGGGATAAATACTATTTGTGTAGCCTTGACAAAAGAATTTAAGGGACAACAAAAAGTAGATTAAGATAAGATAAATGTAGTCTCTGTTGTGCAGAAGCTACATTTGAACACAAGATTAGCTCTTTCTGTGCTACCATATTAATAATTTCTATGGTACTCTGTACAGGGCTGTTAAAACTGGAATTGATTTTAAAAATTCATTAAGACTCACCATAGTAACCAATAAGAAGAGCAGCAAAAATGTGATCCAGATTTTTGTCATTTTATATCTGATGCAAACAATCTTATGTTGTAGAATGAACTCAAACTGCAATAGAAAAAAAAAAAAAGCAAGCAATTAATGAAAGCCAAAACTGTTAAATATTTTCATATTTTATTTCTGAACTAAAACAAATGGATGGAGGTCCTCAACGTTTCTATTCATGCACAGTGATGCCATGTGAAATACCCAGGGATGCACAATATGGTGTCAAAACAAGGCACTCAGTTCCTCAGCACTGAACTTCAGCAGCAATGTTTTCCTGCACTGCTGCCTCCACTGCCTCAAGCAGCACCTTCAGAGGGTTTGTCCCTGGCAGGTGCCCAGTACCAACCCCACAGCAAACAGCCCGAGACACAAATTGCACCTGGGGCCATCTCTGCCTTTGGGAGACACCAGCAAACTTCAGGTCAGCTCCCTCAAATACACTCTGACTTTCAAACACACACATTTATTTCCCCTTTTCTTCATACCTCCTGATATTTAATTTTGTCATTTCTGGAATAACTGATCTAGTGAGAAGCCATTTCATCCTTGACTTCCAGCTGTGCGAAGATATTAGTAGTAATGCAAGAATTCATTGTACTGCAGTACCCGTAATTCCTTCAGTTATCATTTGAAGAAAACACAAATACCTAAGCCAGCTATGACCACCTTACACTGCAGACTCTTCTTGGAATTGATTCTTGAAGTGAAAAATTCACCCAAAGCATAAAATATATGGTTATTTATGAAGCATGTAGACCATCTATCTAGTGTAACCCTGCTGTGACAACTGCCTCAAAAGGAAGGGAAATGTCAAAGAGTTTTGTCTTTTAATATTTAAGTGCCCTGAAGTATCCTGAGATCACAAAGCTGAGCCTGGAACTGAGATAAGAACTTTTCTTCTGATTGCATCGTGGAAAAAGACCTCTGCATACTCAGTTTAGTTACTACAACTAAACCACATTTCCAAAATCCAAGTATCTCACTGCAGCAGCATTAATGAAGCTATTCTCAGCTAAAATAAGAGCAGTAACATGTGCATGAGTTTAGCTCCTGGTACAGATGAATTCACTCCAACTCTCACACTGTGATTTAAAACACAATCCTTGCATAGCCAAAGTCCCTCAGAGAGCTCATCCAGCTCAGAGACCCCACTGCCAGAGAATCCAGAGGGCTGTGGGTGCTGTACCCACACACAAACCTGCATCCTGACCACATTCCCCCTCACATCACACTTGCTGTTGTCCTTGCAAGCTTTTCTTACCCAGCAGTGATGTGCTGTGGGAGAATGGGGGATGACACAACTGGCTGGACACTGGCCAGCAGAGATAACAGTACAAAAAGTCCTTTTTTTAAAAAACCACCCCTGTCTCAGTCACAAAAACCAAGCATTCAACATTACTGCTACTCTTCTGCTTTTATGATGACCACAGTACAATAAACAGCATCTTGTAGGACATATTAGCTACTAAATAAGAAATCACTGCTGTTTATTGCATAGCCCGATGCAAAGACAGGAAATGTGTTGTAAAATCAGCTGGGCCTGTTTAACCCAGACTAAAGTTGTATCCATAATCTTCCTTCTATTTTTACCAGTGGCATTCAATCCTGGAACACTGATTGCTGCAAATTGCACAGGTGAGGCTCTGAAGTTCAAATATCATAAAGTGATTAGATAACTTTAAAAACCCTCATCTGTTAACTAAAGAAAAGTCTAAATATCTTTGTGCAGTGACTAGGGCTTGACAAAAACCAGATACATATCTAAATTAACAAAAGGGCAATATGAGCTCAATTCTGCATGACAACTGGGGGCAACTGTGATTAATTCAAACCTATCACACGTTTCATTCGTTTACATGTCTGTTTCACTCATTTACATAGTCTGTTTTCCTAGGGGGAAAAAACCCTGACCTTCTAAGGAAACTGGAATTAATAACTTACTGTAATGTAAGTCAACAATATTTTCTCTCCCAAGTATGACAAAGCACATCTGTGCAGGGTTAAAATCCACAAATGATGTGCATAGGACAAGCCAAGAGATGAAGCAAGTAAAAAATAGCAACCATAATTTAGTGTATGTATGTTTATCTATACATGTATACAAAAGCAAAATAATTTTCTCTGCAATAGTTCCAAAAATCCTTATGCTAAAACAAATGTTGGATGCAAGATTTAAAATGCATGTTTTTATACTGCTCTCACTTCACCTTGCTTATTTTAAATTAATCTAAAAGATACAACATCATATAAACAAAGGCAGAAATTATCTGCTTTGATGCAGAGTCCAAGTTTACTTCTGTTTCACAATATCAAAAATCATCCCTAAGCTCAATTCCTTTAATGGTCCAAGTCTTTTCATACCAAGTAGTTCTATTTCCTATGAACTGCTCCAGTGTCTGCTACTAAATTATTAAGCCTTCCCAGGAGATAAAATGTTAAGTCAAGCCTATAATGCACTCTATGCTTTCCACTCATTTCTCTCAGCTGCTAACATATAGACAGAAGAAAACCCCAACCACCACCTTTTTCTAAACATCACTACACTTATGGATTTAATTACAAAATGCAGGATGAAGGTCATTCATCATGCCTTTTTGGACTGCAGGAAAGCATTTCTTGCATCACTACATGAATTCATTCACTCAACATTTATTCCAGTTAGCCTGGACAAGACACTTCCAAGGAAAATTAAGAACTTTCTTAGGGATAGACTGCAATATATTCCATTGACTGAGGCAGCAAGCCAGTACTGCTAAGAAGCTCAGGCTGCTTTTATTAATCATCTGCTCTGATGAGAAACAAACCAAACCTAATTCTCTGAAAGTTCTTTCCCTCTTAAAGCTGGGAGGTATTAGGCACACAAGAAATTAATAGTGAAAAGAGACAATTCTTAGTTTTCCTTAATAATGATGCTTCCCAAGTTGTTCTGCTATTTTAAGTCTGACAAGTCTACTGTGGGGCAGAGAAGAGAAATGTATTTGATTGAGATTAATCTGAGTGTCTTGAATGGATCCCTTGACTCCACTCTGTGACAGTGTACAAAATTCACTCTGTGAATCTGCACAAAAGCCAGTAGGGCTGGCATTTACACAGCAGGTATTGACTGAAACAGAGTTGGTGTACACAGAACTACAGCTACTGGCAGTCCTCTGGCTGAAGCATATTCCCACTAAAAGGGAACATCAGTGAGAAAAGAATGGAGAATTGTAATAGTAAATCAGATCTTCCAGATCTTTGAAATATCATTTTTATTTCTGGTGTGAGTTTGTGCATTTAGTAAAGACTGGGATAACTTAAACAAAACAACAACAAAAAAGAAGCTGCCATTAATGATACACCCAAGACCCACATTGTGTTTGTCACTGATAGCAGTGACACCTACTGAAGGATAAGGAATTAAAAGGGAACTGCAAGCTGGACTCAGCTAAAATAGTTACTGGTATAGCTTTAGCAGATGTTCCCATTTCTCTTCCTCCTGCTTTCTCTACAGAGCCATCCTGCCTCATCAGCTGTTTCTACTTTTAACTTTTCCCCATCCTCCCAGGAGTAAGTGGCACCCTTGCTGAGCTCCAGACACTTCCTGTTTCAACCACACTGTAAAAGGGTTAAAAAAAGCAGTCATTAAAAAAGAAAAAGAAAATATCATTTTTTTGAACTTAAAAACCACATATAGTACAGAACAAAGAACATAGGCAGCTTCCACCTCAAGCAGTTCTCAAATCTGACTTCAAGTGAGAATGCAACCCAGTGGGAGTGGGACAGGAGGGAGAGCCTACTTATGGCACTGCAGGCCCATCCATAAATGCCCAAACACTTTTCACTGATTGGTAATCTTTGATTTGGCCAGAAGTCAACAAAACAACCATTCCCAATGACAACAAAGAGAAAGCCACAAAACTTGTGCTGTGTAAATTATATCACTTGCAGTGTGCTGTAACCTTGGAACACTGAATGTAAACATGTTTGCTTATGGATATATAACCTTCATCTGAAAATGGGGTCAGAATGGGTATTTTCTTGACACTTTGTTACTCTGGTTCTTTTTGGAAGGAGGCATACAACCTGAAGTATTTAAAACCTCAGGCAACGTTTGGTTGTTTCAGCCCAAGGTAAAGGCAAAAACAACAAGTTGCAAAATGCCCAATACTTTTCAAAGTGTCCCTAACTTGAATTGCTGTTCAAATTGCACTTTTAATAAAAAACTCCCCCAAACCAACAAAACCCAACAGCCAGTAGCCTCAAATGGAGTTACAGAGCCTCCACTTGCATCTTCATTCACATAAACTTTCTGGGAAATACTTCTCTGAGTAAAAGGGCTTCGTAAGTGGGAAGCACCAGCCAAACAATAATACACACCAGATTCACTGAGTCCTGGACATGGACTGCAAAATGTCCACAGTTATATTAGAGAACAATGCAAGGCTGTTTGGAAATCTTCCTATTTGGGTAATCTGCCTTTTTTTCTGAGGGAATCACTTCTGCCAGGATTTAAACAAACTGCTCAATGGTATCCCATAACTGCTCACAGCTGTATATGTGGGAATTACTCCATCCTCTTAATAATTATGGAGCTTGAAAGTAAAGGTAAATAAAATAATGCCACACAAACATTCTCTCTCTACATTTCTTTCCAGAAGCTTCTCCTAGGTAGAAGTTGTGGCACAATGGAATTTACTGTCTTCTTGAGGATTAAAATAAAGAAACACAGTGGCATATCTCAATTTGTCCCCGAGTTATTCTACAGCAGGTAGACAGGTTCCTTGTGCATGTAGTAGTTCAGCTCAGTAGGAGAGAGTCCTCACTGTTTAATTCCTGGACCATGTGCTGTGCTGGTCCCATGGTACAGGTTTGTGCAAGTAGGAAATTAGGACTGGCTCACTAAGATGTTTCACATCTTGTATTCTCTTTATTAGCACACTTTTTGCTTTTGTTTTTGCATCGCTCTGGCTGCATGCCAGAGGCCTTGCAGAGATTGCAGAACCATCTGCATATGAGATTACACAGATTAAATTACACTTGGGTGATTCTTCCCATGAATAGCTTTTGGCAACTATTCAGATAAGTTTTGTCACCTGCACCCAACAGAAATTACTAGCAGTAATTGGCAACACTTGCAGCCAGTTCCAATAACAGCTAAAGTTTTAAGAACCTATGACAGAGTGATAGTGGTGCTAGTTTTCCTCTATTTTCTAACATTTCTTTTGATCAGTTCACAGATGTGGATGACACATTGCAAGTTTTTCTGAGCAGGTCCAGTTAATATCCAAACCAACCAAAAATGCAGAGCAAAAATGCCACCACAACAAGGATTTTGGAGGAGGGAATGTCTACAAGGTTCTTCCCCTGGCATATTCTGCAATTCTTGTCCTTGGTCAATATTACTCCTCTCCACGCAGGAGACTACAGAGCAGATTTTTTGTGGTTTTGTCCATCACACCAATTTTGGCTCTTTAAAGATTTCCACTGATAAAAGCAGTAAAAGCATTTCCTTCTTGATTTTACATTGAAAAGTCTTTTCTTGGCCCTTGTGCTTTCCCTATAAATTATGAAGGCTCTGCCCCTCCTTGTCCAATATGATGAGCTTCCTACTGACTTCAGGACATACAAAGCCAGCAGTACAGATCAGGCAATGCCATGTGGAAGAAAGACAAGGACTCAGTGAGGGTTAAAGTTACAAGTCAGCAGGATATCTAACCCTGCCAAAGAAACACAGCATAGGAATTTTAAAAATATTGAAGCAAAGTAAAATTATTTGTCTCTTCTGAGGAACTGGCTGTTAAAGGAAGGCAACAGAGATTCTGGCAAAACAAATCTTTACCAAGAGACTGCTGGGGCTTTACTCTCAAGAGATGCAACTGTGATTTCCAACAGTTTATAGTTCTAAATGCCTGCAGAGTTTCCAGTGAGTGCTATTTGACTACTACTGTGTAAGCACATTGTTACGCTTATTTTACAGGCTTAACCCTTTTCATCCCATAGCCCTAACCCAGCTGGATCTTGATGCCTAAAATCCATCAGCATAGCTACATATGCTGCCAGGCATAACTCACCACGTTCAGTTCAAAGTTCTGCAAGCCATGGCACTGAAATTCCAGAGCAATCACTCCAGCACAAAGAATCTTTGAAGGGAGGCTGCTCTGCTGAATGAAGTTATCTGTAAAAATCCACTATCAAACATCCTAGAAACAACTATTAACAGAAAGGAAGATGATAGCAGGCTAGTGAATGATTAAAGTCTAATAGCTGATGGATCAAGATGATTTAGTTTTGGTACTTCCCTTCTAAAATTCTTTTTTAAACTGTATTATATTCCTGTTATAGAAATTTTAAAAATGGGCTGAAATATATCCAAGTAAACTTCCCTGAAATTTTACTTCTTCCAAAACAACTGCTGTGATGTGGCAAGGATGGTCCAATTAAGATGCTATTTTAAATAAAAGGGAATAGCTCATGACATTCATTCTTTTCCATGGCTTTCATTCTATTAACAAGTTGAAGAGCTCCCACGTTGTTACTAGGTATATAACTATAGTTACCTAGATACATTTATATATGGATGAAGCTCTTAGCCATAGGATTTAATTTTAGGTAGCCCTGCCAGGAGCAGAGAGATGCACTCAATGAGCCTCATGGTCCCTCTCAAGTTCAGAAATCCTTTGACATATGTGAAAAATACAGTATAGTCCTCCAAAGAAAATTTCTCCGAGCAAAATTATTTCTGTTTTGAATCAAAGCAAAGAAAACATGAATTTATGAATTCACCAAACAGACCTTAGGACTTGTGTACCGTCCCTTGTTGAGATGCTGAAGTGGGATTTTTTCCCAGCCACTGCTGTTTAAAAGCTGCAGACTGTACCGTTGCTCTATCTGCCCCTTTCAATCAGTGTTTTTTATTTGAATGTCTCCATTTGATGCTGTTTACCAAGTAATGACCCAGAAGAGATCCAAAGGTTTTTTTGTGAAAATGTTTACGACATGAAACAATTTTCTCAATTGGCTGAGTTTTAAAAGTTTTTTGTTATTTCTTCATTGACACACGCTAATTTTACAAGAACAAGTATTTCCACAGTTCAAAGACTTTTCTCAAGGTCAGAACAAGGCAATGGGAAAATGGGTTAAGCAAAATGTACCAGGACTTTTGTTTTTTGCAGAGTTAACCACTCAGGCTTTTTCTCATTGGCCCCTGCCCAGTTTGGCAGCTGAGCATATCCTACGAAACTTACGGGTTTTACACTAGTTTCTTTTAGATTCACATTTAGAAATGTGAATATTTATGCACAAATATATTCTCATTCAGTTATAAATAAAGTGAAAAAGTTTCAAAATACGATTTTTTAATGAAATTGTTAATTTTCAGGTGGACTGTGGCACAGCAGCAGCTCAGAGCAGGATGGGGAGGGAGCAGGTGGCCAGGAAAGGGAACTATTGCCAGGACAAACAAAGTGCTGGTGCAGCCACTGCATCAGAACAGTTGTCCCAACTTTGGGGTCACCTTTGGTCAATGACTTGACCAGAACTGATGAGCAAAGTATAGATATAAACTCTTCATGGAAATGTCAGAAGCATTATAGTATTCTGATTTTGTGTGGCATTTCTTTCTTTTACTTAAAAAGCACCCCAAACAACAACAACCAAACAAAACCCCAAAAGGCAGTACAGAGAACTAAAATATCCCCAAGGCAGCTTTCCCTTGCAATAATTTTAGTCTGACGAAGGATGAAATTTCAGATGGAAAGCTCATGCCAAATATTAACATTTTCTCTCATGAGACATTTCTGATGCATTTACTAATCCAAAAATCAGGTAAATTTAAGGCAGCTTCAGAAAAATCCAGCTTGGTATACTTATTTAAAACAAAATAAACCAGCTACTTCAAAGCCTTTACCAGGTCAACCTAAGCCACCACAGTTCAGAACATTTCTTCTTAAATTTAAAATCTCACGCGCCAGAAGTCAAAAGTGCAAGCTCTGGAATACTTCACCCTTTGAATATTAGACAATGCATGTTATACTGTGCTAAATTATCAAAACTACTAATCCATCCTGTAGAAAAGCCAACAAGCAGCAGGCAAAACCAACCTTTTGAATTCTAGTGGTCTGCAGCTTGTCTCCCTTGCTTTAATTAGCTACAGATATTCCCCATCTTTCCTATATTTTCACATCTGCTGCACTACTAAAATGGCACTTTAACAGCAAATGGTTTAAGCTGGGCTCACACAGCGCATGCTGGCTCTAAAGGAGTCTGTGAGACTCAAGAAAGTTAAGCCAGAGGTAGTTAATCTCAACAGTGTGGATGGAAGGAAATTACCTTCTGTATCTTTTTCAAGTCTATACCTGCATATTGGTATATGCACCACACAGACACAGGGCCTGTGCTCAGAACGGGGGAGGAGGGCAAAGGTTTGGGAATGACCTCTAATGGAAGAAAACCATGGATGCAGATACTCAAAGGGCACACTAAAAAAACAACATCAAAGCTTTTCTCTTTACATTTATAACCAGAGCCTTCCTTTTTATCACATATACAGGAACATATCTCTCTCCTCACAGACTAGCTGCAGAAATCATCTTAAGGCAGCCATAAAGTTGGCAGTGATAGGTTTTCCCATCCTCTGCCCATATTTCCTTCAGAAGATATATACCAAGATACTGCTAAAGCCAATGGTATTTTGCCTTAACACTCTTTTCTGTCAATCTGAGTTAACATTAGTTTTCCCAAACTGAGGTAAGTATTAATATAAAAAGTATGGTTGTTTCTGAATCTTCTAAATGGGACTTACCTTCAGCTTCATCCACACCCTGCCACACCCACAGGAATATCCACATAAGCAAAACTCCAACACTGGCCAAAACATCCAGGAGAAAGAAACAATTTGCTAGAGATGTTGTCAGTTTAAAAGACAATTACAGGATCAAAGCAATTAACTAACCAGTTAATTAACAAAAAGAGATCCTTTGAACAGAGGCAAATGGCTGCCCTATGGCTGCAGTAACCCCTCTCAGTATTTGCCCAATGAATTCTTCATTCTGATCCAGACACAGAAGGCAAAAAGTAACTGGCACCAGTATAAACCTGAGAGTCTCAGCTTGTTTTGTTACATACAATCCCCCAAAGGGCACTTATGACTGTTTGGACAGGCAATGCCATTTTCAACCACCTAGAACATATTTGAGTGTTGATCTTTATGAAGTATCATGGTCAATGTATACTTTTAAAAGAGCAATTTCTTTTTCACCTGAGTTCAGTCTTTTGGTCTGAGTATCTAAATAGAAATCTTTAGCACCAATTGAAATAATACATTTCTCTATCTTTTCTGAAGTACCACTTAGGCAAAATTTCTTCCACCTGAAATTGTATATAATCCTTACCTGAACGTAAGCAGCTAAGCCTGTTCTAATTTTCAAATTTGTCCAGCAATTGCACCTTGAAGTCTTAATTTACAAATAGTAGAGAGAAACAATGCTGAAAACTGGACAGGCACAAGTCTAGCTGGCCTTATACTTCAGTTGACACCCTGTTACATTTCCATGCTGTTAAAAGAGAAAAGACTCTGTGCCACTGAAAAAAACACTGCTTGCAGAACTTCTGCTGCTGTGAAAGGCATGAGAAGTTTGCAATAGCAAGAGCAGTGGGTGGGGGAGCTGCCAATTTGGCTGGCACACAGTCTGAAAGCCACACGTGTATCCGAGGGTCAGCATGGCCCTCGTTGCCATCCCCGCTGCCGCACCGCGGTGCCGCATCCCGGCATTTCTGCACGCCAGTGTTGTGTGTGTCGCTCTCCTCACAGCACATTCCGTCTGCTCCACAGAGCTGCAGAATGAAACCCAGCATTGCACATTATCACATAAACCCCTCTGCTCACTGTCAGGCAGAGAGTTTACAGACAGTGCCAGCTGCAATCTGTAGGAAGCAGTGTGAATGTTTCCATGAATTCAGTTGAAGATCATATGCTCAGGGTGTGGCCGTGGGAAAGACCAGTGTATCTTACACACAGTCCCTAAAGTCCAATTAGTGTTCCTTTAATTACAAACAGACTTTTCCATATCCTCTTGCAGCATTCCACCCTCTCTTACCTGAATGAAAACCAAAATAAAATACTATGAACATCAAAAATATTACATAAATTGGACACAAAAATCTCTGCCTTGATAAACTGGAGTCTCACTCGGACAAGATACTTCATGAAGATGAAATATTACATCTCAAATGTAATAAAACACTACAAGCACTATAGCTACAGCAGAGGAATGTGTATCAAGCACAGCTATTCTTGTCATGAATTGCATACAAATTTTATTTGCACATAATTTATATATTTAAGCACATTTTCTCCCTCCAGATGTAATATTAACAATAATATAAAGGCAGGAAATGTAATGGAAAATCTCAGTTTAAAGCTTGTCAAAACTGCAAGCAAATGAAAATTTCCACTGCAAGCATGGAAAATATTATATGGCTTTAATATAGGTGCCCATATTTTCTGCATACTCACATCCTGCATTTATTTGCCTTGAAGAAAAATAAACCTCACAGAAGTCTCAGACTGATTTCACACTCCAGAGAAAAGTCCTTGGCAGAAACAAAATGCATGGATTTTGATGAGAAGCTTTTATAAGGATGTCTACCCAAATTAAGTTAAAAAAGAATAAATTGAGTTTGTATTTGTATAGAGCAGATCTTGCCATTGTTCAGTCAGTGTCTCAGACACCAGTGCAGAATTCACAGGTGTTAGTTTGGCTTTGATACACAGCTTGGACATCAAACTTGCAGGCATTACTTTTCTCAGACTGAGGTACCAAAACTCACTAAGAAATGCATTGGCATGCATTTTAAATTTTTTTTTTCCTATACCCTTTAACTTAGCAAGAAACCTCAAAAGACTCATCCATTTCATGCACCTTCAGAGATTCTGGACTTGCACCCCTCAGTTGTGACCCTCTCAAAACGGGATTTGCATATCCTGTTCCACAGAGCATGTGAAAATTCAAATTCATCTTGCTGAGAAATTTTGTTCACAGCTGCCTGCTTGGCAGTGATTTGGTTGAGGAGGGAAGGGAGGGAGGTGGGAGAGACAATTTTCCAAGCAATGGGGAAAAACAGTACAGAGCTTTCATCATCAATGGCCTTGACATTGCTGGAGCCAACGGAAACAACATCACCCAAGTGACTCTATGCAAGGGAACCATTCAGACACAAATAAAAAAAATCTCCTGCATTAATTTCTATCGTGGTAGCTTATGCCAAGCTTCCTTTGGTGAAATCCAGATTTCTCCTGCATTGGCTTCCTCCTGCTGTTGATAGAGCAGGATATTTGCTGAAAGAAGAAGGCAATGAATGAGATATTCTGAATTAATCAGCACATATGCTAGAGAACTGTGTTCTCTTCAGAAGCTCTAAGAACAACTGGCTGTGTTTTTCCAAAGGAGCTACATTAAGATAGCAGACACAGGATTTCTGTACTAAATTCTAACTGGATGCAAGTTTTGCTGGCAAGTGAATTCCCTAACAGGTACATGACTTACTGACGCTGTCAGTGATTTTATGGAAGCAAAAATGCCTGGCAATTGATACAGGCCTACACCACACAAAGAACGGGTAACATCTCATGAGGTAACTTCTCACTGCCATTAAGTCCCCCAGGATTCCAAAAGAAATACAAATTTGCAGGAATGAAGCCTGGTTGGTTTTCCTCCTGGTTGGTTTGCTCCCCAAGCAGCAAATATATCTCCCTTTCTCAGGAGGGTATTAGAAGACAAGTACTGCAAAAGTCTATTTTAATACCGCGCAATGATGAATGCAGCATACAGAAATCACAAAATATTTTTTATTGTTGGCGTTCCCTTGTGATAGCTCAAGCCTTTACTGACTGTGCAGAGCTAAACATCGTTTCTGCACATCATTCCAAAACTAGTGGCATTTTGCAGATGGCATTAGTTATTCCAGATATCACATAAATGTTTTATAGACCAGGAAGCAAAGTACTTCTAGCTTTGTCTAAGCCAAGCATGGAATGGATTAGACACAGACCCCGATCAAGAAGACAACTTTAATGACATAAAGACAAATTTATGTGTATTTGGGTTTTCTACTCTAAAAGACATCATTTCCCAAATATTAATTCAATAAGATATTGAGATATCAGAAAGCATCATTTGCAACCACCAGAATAAGTAAATCCACTCTCATGTCATTGCCACGAGACAACTTCTATCTTTGAAGGCATTACCGATCCTCAGGCTGCTTCATTACGCCACTTTACAAAGCTTTGGAGAACAGAAAGAGACTTTTGATGAGTGTTTTTAAGGAACATCAAGTGGCCATCACCCAGAGATCTGAACTCTGAACCCCACTTGGCTGGTGATCTCTGAGGGTCAAACATTACATGAAACATGACTCTAAAGCATCTGTTGGAAATCAGACTACCAAACCGATGGGGAATTCATTGTAATCCAAATGTGGGAGCCAAGTCAGCTACTGAAAATATATAATGCTACCAAATGTAGAATCAATACCCTGTGAAGAAAATGGTTTCAGTTCTAGCAAGAAAACCATAAAAAATAGCTCTTCAATGCCATTTTTCCTGTAAGGTCACAGACAAGTACCAAAAAGGAATATAAAGGGAAGACAAGAGAATTAAAAAAACCTGATCCTAAATCAGTTGAGAGTCAGTTGATATATTCAGTAAGGGCTTTGTGAAAGAATTCTTAAGCCATGTGTGGCTCTTACAGACATCTATTGTGGGAGGTATTTTAACCAGCTTCATATCTGACATACAGTCTATGGGATATAAATAAATTTCAGCTTCTAATACAGATATAATTTTCCTTCTCTGTAGGAGTGAATAGCAGTGAGAAAGTGCCGTGTTCAGGATCAGTCCACTTGGATTTACAATTTTTGAGAAGCCTACAAAAACTGACAGTTTTTGAAGGCCATAAGTAATAAAAACCTTAATAAGCTGGAGAAAAAAAAAAAAAAGGAATTTGAGTGATCTGCCCACCACCACTTTGCACATTGTATTCCAACTGAGGTTTAAATATCCATTCAGCAATTAGCAATGGATTTATTATTCATTTCTGTTGGGATTGTCATCAGAATGACTGCAAATAGAGAGTAAAATTCCTTGGGTTAAGAGAAGACCCAGAGAAATGAAAAGTCAGGAAAATATAAACCAGTATTTCTGCTAATAAATTGTCATTTATTATCTACACTAGTTTTTCACCTGGAGTTGTACTTACCTGCCTCTGAGATGGTCGCGGGACAAAAATCCCTTCTAAGGCTGTAGTTTGGATATTAATGCCTCTCACTAGGGACCCCTGAGTTTAAACGAACATCTCCCACAAGGGATTTTCCAGAGTTAAGTGTCAGTCAAGTGAGACAATCTACCTGAACAATCTCCTTGCTCCTAAGAAACATGAGGGAGACTCTTCCCATGCTGAGAAGAAACCATTACCGAAGGTGACCTCCTACCTCCAGCTCTATCCTCTTCTAATCTCTGCTACCCATTTCAAGCACTCACCCTACAGACTGAATTGCATTTAGCAGCATTGTGGATGTCACTTCCCACTTTTCTTAGCTCTGCCCCAATAACCAAACTGATACAGCTTCACATCATGTTGTACCTGCAATTCCCAGCTGGAAACTGGAGGTTATGTACTTGATGTAATGAAACTCAAGTGTCACATCCCACTAAGTAACAGCCCCCTGCAATAGACAGGCATTGATAAAAGTGACAGAAATGTCTGATTCTGGTAATCTGCTAAGCAGTTACCTTCAGTTTTCCTGCTTCCTTCCTTACTCCCATGAAGACCTAAGAGGAACTGGAAATCTCCTTTACACATAATCACAAAGCAATCTCAACTCTTAAGCAAGCCATCCTGACAGAGGACAAGAATGTCTAAGGAAGGACAAGAACCATGAGAAAATTACTTGTCACAGAATGTATTCCTAGACAAAAATGTGAAAAATACTACAACATAAAATAGAATACAACTTAATTTTTTAAAAAGTAATTTAATAATTACAACTTACTAAAATAAGATGTGTAATATGTTAATGCTAGGTATCCATTTAACACCACAGCACATTCAAAATCCAGTACCTGGTAATTATCAATACCGAGGATCAATTTAAAAATCTGCAGATGTAGGAGTCAAGCCTTCGTTTAGATTTTGACACACTCAAATAAAAAGTGATTTTGAACAACTCTACAGTCTGTTTAGTTGGGGAAATTTATTCACAGTGGTCAAAGTACACAAAGGAATTCTTAAATCTCTGCACTCGGAACAAAACAAAGGAACTGAATGGGTGTTAACTTCAGAAGCTAACTTGAGCTTTTTAAGTATCAGCACCATCAACTATTTTGCTCTCCAAAAAATACCCCAGGGACACCCACAACACATGCTGGTGCAGTGGAAATGGACCTGCCCAGCTAATCAGGATCATTCTTTTTATTTTTAATTGGCCTTTTACAGTTGCAAAAGGTGAACAACACACACAGCTATTGCAGGAAGCACAAACCCATTAGAAATACACTTCTGTCTCTCATTTTGCTTTCTCCAAACTGGTAGAGGGGTAATCAGTCTCTAGTACAGTCTCCATTTGCAGCATGGTTGCACTCAACTCTAACTGCACACATCTTGGCAGTGCTGCTCTCACCTGTGTGGGCCAGGAGATAGATCAAGACCAAAGGCTGAACTCCCTGCCTCTCACAGAGCTCTCACTGCTCTCTGAGATGCCCAGAGGGTGTAAGAGACATCTACCAAACCTGGCCCAGATGGATCTGCTGTATCCCGATGGACTGAGCCAGCCCTAATGGGCTTCCCAGGAAACAGCAGGTGCCTGAGTGCTGGCTCATCCCATCCCACCCCAGACACGGAATACCTCCCCTATAAGTGCCTTCCCTATAAACAGCTGAGAAGGAACAGGAATTATAATAATTAGAAAAAGAAGAACAAAATGAGCCCCTCCAAAGCAAACCCACACACACACAAGAAAAAGAAAAAATCAGAATTAAAATTTGATGAACAATAAAAAAAACACATAGCATGTTTGCATTCTGTTCACTTTCACTGAAGTCACTGAGTCATAACATGCTCAGAGCAGAATCAACTCAGAAACAAAGGTCCTGAGAAAAGGGGGTCACACACACTGGGTCATCTCCAAGCACTACAAATAAAGGGCACGTTGCTAAGTACAATTTTTAGAGCAACCCCAACAAGAGCTAGGAGAACACAATGAAAATTAGCACAGAGCTAAAAGCTTGCCTCAGCAGGGTTGTCAGCATCCAGAGCCTGGCCAACATGACTTGAGCAGTTTTCCAGTGACTGCAGTGTGCCAGTCATCAGGACAGATGAGCACTGTGGGCAGCCTCTAATTTGTCCTGTTTACACAGCCCTTTTTGCAGGAAACGGCTCCTCCCAGAGCTTAAGGGACCAAAACAGTCAAGTGATCTTGAAGTACAGAGAGGAGGTGGAGGAAAGGGTGGTATTCTTTCCCATCAAAGATCATTTTTACTTAAATATCATTCTGTGTTGAGCTTAGACTCTTGTTTCTGAGGCTGTAATTGACACTGATGAACTTTGCCAGACAGCCCTAAAAATGGCAGCTCTGAAGGCACAATCTTACAAAAGCAGTACACAAGCACCTTCTCTGCTTCCCAAAGCAAAAAAAATGAATGCATCTTCCTAGAGACAATATTTGACAAAGAGATTCATATATTCAAGGAGAAATGCTATTCTGCATTGAAATAAGACCAGGCTGTGAATCTAGATAGTGCCTTGTACAATTAGTAAGTCCTTTCAAGTATTTTCGCCACATCTGTAAGAGCTGAAAAGCCGAAACAGAACATGCACTAAAAATGAATAAATAAATAAAGGGCATCCGCATTGCTCAGTGAGGTCTAAGTTTTGCTCAAGGTCTCTTCATGGACCTTTGGTGACTGTTCAGCTGGAAATTAAAGGCCCAAGAGATTTTTGTGAAAGCAGAAAGGGATATCCTGAGTCCCAGCCAGCAGCCTAACAATGCAGCTTCCAACAGCCAGGACTGTGTGATTGTGTTAGGAACATCACTCATAACTGCACACTCATGGAGTCTACTTATAATTCCACTTTAGCTACTAAAAATGTTCTATTTATCAAAGATACTACACTTCAAGCAATAGGTTCCTACTTTATAAAAATCAAATTATGACTTTTAATTACTTTTTATTTCTCAAAATATTTAGGTAGTGAGCTTTGAAAGGTACACTGTGTAGTACCAATATATTTATTGGGAAAGACAATTCTCACAATTTGCACAATTTAGGCTGTGGAAAGCCTATTTCTAACTTCACTTTCATTTGTATTTGACCTCTGACCAGTGTAACTTGAAATTTTCTTTATGACAATCAGTTCTAGGCTTCAAGGCAAAAAAAAAAAAAAAAAATAATAATAAAATCCAAACCCAAACCAAAATTCAAACAAAACAAGACTAAACCCCCACCCAGTTTATATTAAACTCTCATTGAAAACCTATACATCTCCCACTGTTTTCTACCATGAAATAGCTCAAATTAATTTCTCTCAGCAACATCCTCTCTCCTGCAGGACTGTGACATAGGTGGAGACGACCACTGTGGGACTGCATTAGTTTCTTGGCAAAAGTGGTTATGACGTACTTGCTGCTACATCCTAAGGCTTGTTAGCATTCCTTGTCCTAGCTGGATCTACACCCCAGAGGGACAACTGAGGAGTTACTGCAGAAAGCCAGTATCTGTGCTGTGGATTTCAGAATTAACTGCATTTATGTGCAAGGGATGAAATGCTTCAGTAACTTTTGTGTTATTGCAGATTACTTCCTATTTGTACTGAAGTTCATAAAAGTAAGAAAGCAGAACTATCTAAATTATAAAACTCTAAAATTTCTAAAGACAAATCTTTACACTCTTAAGGCAAATTTATGTCCCATGCAACAGTTAAGCTACAAACTGTTTAAAACTGAAAATCTCTAAGTTCTGTCATTTTTTGGTAAACCTGGAAGTTAATTTGAATTAGGGTCTTTTAATTTAACTGCCAAGACAGACTTGTTGAGATGACTACAAATGTGAGTCTTCACACATTTCTCATTCTCCCTGTGCTACCTCTCACAGATTAATGGCACATTGGGAACCAGCTGCTCCATGGCATTTCTGCAGGGTTACTGCCCTTAAGAGCCTCGTGGCTTGTCATCCCTCCCTGCCCAGAACAAACCTGGGTGTGATCCTGGGTCTTCCCTGAGAGGTTTCTTCATTACAGAAACTGTGATCATATTTCATTTATTCTTTCCTTTTCCATACTTCATTGGCCCTTACCCTATCAAGAGGCAAAACACAGTCATTGAAATGTAACTAACTTATTGAGAGCATCAAAAATCATTAAAATGCAGAATGCTTGACACTCATGTTATTAATCCCATTTCTTGTTGATGAAGGAAGAAGCAAGGTTTGAGTAGGGGGTGAATATTGATCCTGCCCTCAATAATCCAGATGTTCAAATGGTCTTAGTGTACAGTTCCTTACCATTCCTGAAGAAGTGAAGTTGTACTCTTAGCAAATGCTTAGTGGGCAAATGGGAATTTTGTCACTTTAACCAAATTTTTTCTCTTCGACAAAATCTGATTTTGTTTGAGCCACAAGTTTAGTAAGGTAAAAAAGAAAGGGAGCTTTCTTTCATCAAGGCTTCAAATAAAACATAAGCATACCTTCCTTTCTGTCCTAATTCTTGGAGGAGAAGGAAGTCAACACAATTAATGGCTGATCAATATGAAAATACTGTCTTGCTTTATATAGTGCAGCATTATAGCTTATTTATATAATAAATATATTATTATATAATACATATAATAAATATATATAATATATTATTTATATAATAAATATTTATTTATTATATGGCTTGTTAATAAACACTAAAGATTTTTCATTCAACTCCTTTCAGTCAAGTCTGGATAATATTATATTCTATCTTTGTTACCTAAATATGTAGTCAGATTAAAGATATGTGAGTCTTAGAGTACTAAGTACCTCCCAAGACCATTAAGGAGAAATTCTTTTTTCTGCAGATAAGTCATTGAAAAAACAAATTCAGTTTCTTAAGGTGACATATACTTTTTTTTTTCCCCATTTTAGGAAGCACCATGCACAGGGTATATACAGAAATCAAAAGGAGAATACTAAAGCTCACTGGCCGATATCTCATTCAAGATGGGAAATCCTATGTCCTGAATATAAAGGTTCCAATCCAATTACACCTGTGAAACAACATTAAGTATTCTAAAATAAATGAAAAGCATGAATTTCACTACGAAAATATAATATCCTGACCCCTGAAATATTCTGATCCCTGAAAACAACATGTCACTGCTAACAAATCAAAACCAGCTGTTTCCACAATATTAATTGGTCTTAAGAGCAACTTGCTGTGGAGACAAACTTTTAAAAACCTAAGGGAAAAAAAATCATCAGGATGGGACAGAAGGTAACAGCGGGAAAAAGAGCTCAATCCCAGTATCTGGAAACAAACTCGCACATTTTCTTCAGTTAACTGGAAACCTGGCACATTTGTCAGTTTTACAACATTCTCAAGCTACAGCTGCAAGGTACAAAAGTGTACAGGACATGGTATGAACACAGTATGATCATATACAGACCCCTTGGAACCATTTAAGCTGGAAAATTTCTGGTCCTTATGTTATAAAAGTTACCTAATAACCACTTAAAATTTGTAAAAGGTGAACTACTTACTCAGGTGCAATAGCCAGGAGCCAACTCATGATTTAGGAGAAAAGGAAAACAAAATCAAGTTCATCAGCAAATACAATCATCTTTGACTTGAGACCAGCTTATTAGTAGCAAGTCCTCTCTGACCTGACATATTTTGGAGACATGTGGTTTCCATATGTTGTTTCTATTGTTGCAGATCAGCACATCAGGACATAAAAATTCTGTACAAATTTATAGTCAGTGGGGTGAGAAGGTGCCGAGGCTGATGCCCAAAGACTGGGAATTGATGAGCAAATTTAGTTCCTCAAATAAGAAGCTGCATAGTTGAAAAAGCCAAGTAGCCTTCTGTATATTTAATGTTCTTCCGAGCCCCTTCACATTATCAACAGAGTGCACAGAGGCACAACAATTTATCTAATAAGAGCAATTTGAAATTAAACTTACTAATGTTTGCTGAATTAAGGCTGATAAGAAGATGCTAGTACAGGTCTCAGAGCAAGAACACTTAACAGTCTACCAAGAGCTGAATTTTCACCCTCAGAAGTGAATATATTTTCCTGTCTCTCACCCAGTGCAAGAATCTTATTAACATTCCTCCATGAGCCACTGAAACAGTATGTAGGTGCTAGAAAAGTATATTTTTTCCCTAGCAAAACACTTCTAAGTAAATAATGATAAATTCTGAAAAACATTCTATTGCCACAAGTTATGTTGACCAATGCTCTTCCCCCTCACATTCATCACATAGATAAAGGCTTTCCTCCTAAAAGGCTAATTTATTTAAACTTACCAGATTATCAAACTTTATTTAAGGAGAATATGGATGTTAATAAACAAATAAAATTTAAACCACACGTATCTTATTAGTTTACCTATTAGAGAACCATCAACAGGAGTCACCACTGGGAAACATGTATTTGTCCACACAGGTAATGCATGGTAAATGTGTTTTTCTTTGAGTGATTATGTTTACTGATTTATATCAGAGAAGGATGAGAAACATTTCCAGTGAGCTCAATCCTACTTCCCTGAGAAAGAAACAAAAACAAGGAGCAGCACCAGCTGCTTGGCAGGACTGTGCTGGAATGATAACATGGTCTTGGAGCGCTCTTGCTCAGGCGATGGAATTAATTACTGGTGAGTACGAGCACAGGCACAGCACTGACAGTTGCTTCACCTTGCCCAGCAAACAGCCTGCTTTGCTCATGCTGCTCAATGCCTCCATGCACAGCTTCTCCACAACCAGCTTTCCATGTACTGCACATCTTGAGCAATGCTGGAACTAAGGAGTGGACCATGTCAAACTATGAAATATGTATATCTAGAAAAGATTTGTGGACGAGGACAATTTGATATACCAATAGCATAAAACTCTGTACTAAATCTATCTGAAACTAAGCAGTAAAATCCATTTTACTTAATAGTATCCACCCACTAATTTCATTAGTGATCAAATTCTAATTAGAAAATTAGTGTGAACTGGTTCTATAGCTCATTGTGCAAAACTCTCATCATCCTACAATGTAACAGACTCTTGTTCAAAAAAAGATGACACTTATTTCTATGAGAATGGAAAATGATCAATCTGAATTAAAAAAAAAAAATTAACAAGGGAAGGGGACAAAGAAACATGCTAAAATTATATAAAAGCCTTTGTATAAAAAGTGACAAAGGAAGAATAGCAACCAAAAAAAAATTCAACCAGAAAACCAACAAAACCACACACTCAAAAAACCCACACCACATCAAAGAAACTCAACCACAAGCTCCACTGTAACTGTGTGATTTTGTAGGTTTCTACACTTACTTGGATAATGTTCCAGATTTGTTGGAAACCTGGACAGGACTCTCATGAGAACAGGCTCTCTGATAATTTAGATACTCCCAGGTTGTAAGTCTGCCAGAAAAAAATGCAAGAGCAGTCTTTTTCCATGGTAGTTTTGTACTTGGGTTCCAGCTCCAGCAAAAGAGGAGGAACTGCAGAGATGTATAAAATTAAAGAGGGATCAGTCACAAAACCCTTCCCGTTCATGACCAGTGCACAACACAGTACAGTCTGAATTTTGGGGAAGATGCAAGAGAACTCTGATTTCATTTGACTCACTTCAGCCTTTTCTAGTTTTGAAAAAAGTATTAATTGGTGCTATTTAAAACGAACACCTGACAGGAGTCACAGAGCTATTCAGCTTGTTACCAAATGGTTTTCTAATGAAGATCAAGGATTTCTGTATGTCTTGAGCACTGTGTTGTGAGCTGAACAGGAAGGATTCCTGCAGTTTACAGATATGGCTGGTAAATAAAACAGGATGTTACAAAGGTTACCTCCCTGATGCAAAACAAGGAAAATACTGAAGTTGTTGGAAGACTGTGAAAAGGGATCTTCCATCAACAACAACAATAACGCACTCGCTGCATTTTGGAAGGGAAAAAAAAAAGCCAATGCAACAATGGATTTTTTTGTTACTCCTTAGTTCTGGCAACAAAACTAGAGGCAGTTTCATTCCTGAAAACAAAGACATAACCACAACTTCCACACGTGTATCTTGCACTTCTTTGCAAGAGATGCAACTTAAAAACAGGTGCTCTGAAAACCATGGTCTTGTGTAGCCAGACTAAGTTAAAAGGTCCTCTGGAGGAGGTTTCTGGCTTAGCTACCTTTTGTGTTACTGACATAGGTTTGCTTCTATGCTTTGTTTTATTACAACATATACTCTCTGGTTTTATAGAGGGAGAATCATAAGTTCTTCCAGAGGGCTGCAGAAAAGTGCAAATCCTTTATCTAGACATTTGTGGATAGACACCTTGGAAAGTCTAAGACTCTTTGAGCATAGGAAAAGGAATGAAGACACATTTGGTTTTTACAGAGAGGTTCTGGTAGATGAAGAGTCAGTAGGATCTGAAGGACACAAAGCAGAATGAAAAGAACTACTTCCATCTCTTGGGGTATTTACCTTTTCAGCTGGGAAAAAAGGTTTAGATACTGGCAAAGTGCCAGGAGCAGCACTGCTTTGTCTTTGAAAGCTCAGGTTCTGCAAAGTGGGGCAGGAAGGGCAGCTGAATCTCGTCAAACAGAGAAGTTACTCGATAACTTGGTGACCTTCCTGTTAAGCCCAAAGGGCCCCAAACACACAGAATCCATAGGACCCATGACATCATCAAACACTGGAAGTTGTTAACCAAATGCCCAATGTCAGGAAACAACTATCTGTCTAGGACAAACTGCTTTCTTCCCTCTCTATAGGACTATTTTTCTATCAAAGTACGCTTACAATCTTTCTCTCTCATCAAAAGAAATATTTTCAGCAGTCATTTGTGGGACACCCCTCTGGAAACCCAAAATAAATTGGTTTTAACCTGATTTATGGTCCCCTTATTGGAATGATATTCACCCAAAAACCTAGTGCCCTTTGAAATGAACACCCTCTAGGAAAACCCAGCTGATGTAAAAAATCATCACCTTTAATACTTTTGTCATGTTCAATGCTCTCAAAATGTTTTTTAAGCAAATGTTTGCTTAAAAAAGTTACAAATGGATTCTGGAAATCCATATATATTTCTTGGACCTTTTTAAGTTCAATAAAACATGCTTGCATTCATCCACATAAGATCATGTGATCTTTTTAGGAGGAACACTT